>NW_010207747.1:25723-44763 GCF_000695765.1 Mesitornis unicolor
CACCGTGCATCATGGGCACTTTCGGAAGGGAACCATGGAAGCGACATACGGGAGGGTGGAGCGTATATATTTTTTTGGGTTGGTTTTATTTTTTTTTTTTTTAAAATGTAACCATGGCAACATGTGGTGGATTTGGGGGCGTGGCAGGAATCACAGCAACAAGCCATGTGACATCGTCATGAAGGACACATCGGGGCGCAGCATGCAATCACAGTGCAAAGCAAGACAGCGTTGGGAAAAAAAATAAACAAGAGAGAAGGGGAAAAGCCAATTACAATTATAATTAAGGAAAAAACCAAAACATTCTCAACACTTAGTACATTTATAAGCAGAACAATGATGTATTAGACTCCAAGGGCCAAATTTCCAAAGGGGGCAGAGGGTGGGTGTGCGAGCAAAAGCTCACGTCAGCTCGCACCCGTGGGGGGTTAGACACAGCCAGTGCACGTTCCTTTGGGTGGGGACATTTTGGCAAGCGCACCCTCCCGCCCGCCTGGGAAAGCTTGTCCCCTTCCCTCCCCCCCCCGTCCCTGCCAGCAACCAGAGGTACATGATGCACTTTGCAGTGGCCGCCACGGCCCTTTCACCAGGTTTTCTTGCCTCTGTCTAGTGGGAATGATGTTTTGGCATAGGACAGAGCTGGAGGCACTGCAAACGAGTGGCTGGCAGCCCGAGCTCTCTCCGTACAAATTCAGCGTGCTTCCTCTCCACCCTAATTCTAGAGGATCTGGCAAAACCCTCTTTGTGCGAGGTAGGGGGGGCTGGAGAGGGGAGGGGACCGAGAGGGAAAAATACACGAATGCATCTGAACAGCTACAATTTGCAGGAAGAGCATCCGAAAGGACAACAAGGCAGCAGGGAGCTTGGCAGCCTCCTCAAGCTGCGTGTCCCACGGAGCACGGTGCTGGAGGGGATGCTGGGGGGCGCACACAGGCATCCCCCAAACCCAGGGGGGGGTTTGCGGAGCCTGGGAGCCTGCAGGAAGGCCCAGTCATCCCTGCAAACATGCAGTGGAGAAGCAGATTTGCCTTCCCCTCCACGCCAGCGGACACGGCCGGCCCTGGTGGGGAGCACGTGTGCCTGCAGGCTGGGCACGCTCCAGCCCCAGGATGGGGTTTCCTACAGGCAGAGGTGTGTTTGAAGGGCTCAGCTCCCCATCATGCAAGCGGTGTGCCCTCCCTGCACTACAGGGATGAGGAGGTTAGAGAGCACAGTGCTTAGCCATTCCTGTCAAAGCTTTCAGACCTGCTCCCTGAAAACCTTGCCCCCTCCCCAAGGCTCCTGCTCCCGTCTCGCTCCCTCTGGCTGAAGCAGGCACACACCTGGATGCTGGCAGTCTTTGTAACTTTGGGTGGAGGATGAAAGCACAGCTTTTGCCCACCCTGCTGTGCCCAAAAACCTGCAGAGATTCCCAGCAAGACCCAGACTCTGAGCATACCGGATCCCCGCAGCAGCAGTGAGCGAGTACTCAGCCCTGTCGCCTCACTGCACCCCAGGTAACCAGCAGTGGTACCTCCCTACAGTTCCTTGTACCTGCACAGTCAACACTCCACTAAAGAGATGCATCTTCAGCCAGTCTACACTTTGAGCTCTGCTTCTCTTGCTGCACAAGCAGCTCCCTGCTCTGGCAGAATGGCTGACCTCGGATGTGTCCCTTTTTGGTGCCGTTATTAAACCACTCTCCTGAAATATCTTCAGAAGGAAAACCAAAAATCCAAACTCTAATCTACCTGATGCCTGATACAAAAAAAATAAATAACCAAAAACCACCCCAAAAAAACACCTAACAGGATTTGCTATTTGCACTGCTATTTCCTTTCGCTGGATGACTTAAATGAGTCTAAAGACATTTAAATGACAAATTTTTGTCTCTGCAGAGGAACTAAATAGGGGCGGGAACACATCACCTTAGATTCTCTTATTAGTCACACAAAACACTGCACTGCACAGAAATTAAAAGGGATACAACCATTTAAGCTTCAAAGAAGACAGCGGATAGACAGTCACACCACTCAGCCATCCAGGTTCTCACTGATGCACACTAACTTGCTGTCTTTTTCAGATTAGGAAAAGTTGAGAAGTTTGTGTAGAAAAACCTACCAACGCTTGCAGTGGGTGTCATGCACAGAACTGACCCTGCACACCATGCATTGAAGCGTGGAAAGATGAACAAAAGGGATATTTCATTAGTGAAGCTTCAGTGTTAGAAATCACTTTAACTAAAAAGCAGGTATTCTCTTTGCAGCATTCAGTATTTAAGCACATGCAAACAGATTCTGCATATCGGTACATAAACAGTTTAAACTCAGTTTTAAGAGATCACAGCAAACCAAATTAATTCTTGAATTCTTGGGTAGTAGAGAATAAACTTCTTCTCCCACCCTGCTAGTAAGTTCTATGATCTATCCTAGAAATCAGGGTTGTTTGGGTTTTTCGGTTGGGTGGTGGTTGGTTGTTTTTTCATACTGGGTAAGTCAATTCCTTTCTGATCATGTCAGCAGAAAATAAATTGCCCTCAGAGGAATGTCACACTCATGTTAAAACCGACTTTCCAAAAGCAATTTACTCCTGCAAGCAGGGTCCAATATTCAAAGTCTCTAGTTTAAGCTGAAAGAGGCAGTTTTTTTCCTGGACTTCAAACAATCGTAGTGATGATGCCATTTTCAATAGACACCCTGACTTTCCCCACCATGGCAACCATGATGCTGATCTCTCAATAACTGAACAGGAGAAGCTAAGAAAAGCAACAGCTTGCCTCCCCTCCCCATGGCATGAGCTGCTACGTGCCACTTCTCTGCTGCGCCTTCCAGAGCACTGCAAAGGCTGAGACCACATCTGCAGTCTGATGCATAAGGGAAAATGGGGATGCATAAAGTAAATTCATCAGAGATTCATCCTCTGACTGGAAATTTGCTGCTCTGCCCACCATTAATATCCTCAGACGAGAGCGTGTGCCAGCAAATAGACCTGCTACGCATCAGCCCTGCACGTAATTTCATTGCCACGAGACAGGGCACCGCAGCACAGCAGGAGTGCTGGGTAAAAGCTCATTTATGGCGCTCATGTCAGAAACGTGCGTCCTTACGTGAACTTTGGCAACAACGACCTTGAGGAAGAGGAGCACGTAGCCAGCTCGGGCACTTGGTGCCAAGGTGTCAGTGCTTCCTGAAGAAGTGTTTCACTTGGCACCTACCAGAGCACAGTGAGGTCAGCTCAGCTCAGCCCATCCCCTCCGAGAGCACTTAGCAGAGCGCATGGGGGGAGGCTCCTACCCAAGTCCCTCCCTCCGTCTCCATACAAAACTCCAACACCTTGGAGTGTTCCCAGGAAAGCCAGGCCAGCACAGGGTTCGGGGCTCAGCTCTCTGCACCCGCAGGCACACCTGAGACATGGTTTGGTCTCAGGACAGGACTGTCCCTACAGCTCTTCCCCTGACCCCAAGGAACGGCAAGGCCAAGGTGCAGGTCCACTGCGTGCACACCTCGAGGGGCCAGCCTAGAGAAATACTTTGTATATTTTGGTAAATATCATCTGGTGAGTGAATACAGCTTTAAACATTAAAAACATGGGGCATTTGTTTTCTTACGATGCTCTCCAGTGACAATAATGATACTAAAATAACGAGCTATCAGCTCTGGAATATTTCTAATTCAGCCACTTACGATGCTTACTACTCTGAGCAGGTTTTGTTTTTCATTTGGCTGCAGTGAATAGAGGTTAATTGGCTAGTCAGCAGTCACATCTGCCATGCCAATATTTCGAGTCCTGCATGAATTACTGAACTGCATCTTTCAATTTTACTCTGAGACCTTCAAGGTACAGTAAAAGCTGGGAGTTAAATTGCTTTTAAAAAGCTTAGGCTATCGTACTGGTTAAAAGACAAGCAAGAGGGAAATATATGCCTTTAAAGAGGATTATGTAATTTGTATTTACTAAAGACGAACTGTTCCCTCTATAAACAACATGGCTGCTGGAATATGTAGGTCACTGAGAGAGAAGCTCAGAAAGATACCTGCAGCTTCAAGTGAGAGGCATAGAGATCCACAAGACATTTTAACATGAGTCCGTAAGAGCGCTATGCAAGAGTCAAAGAATTAATTTGGGATTAACCAGTTGAACCATAAGGAGGAGAAACAGAAAGTATGAATTCAAGAAACATGCAGACACTGTTCTTAGTTTGACCGCTTAAAAAAAACTCGAAACCGAACAAAAAAGGCAAAGAAGGGATCTTTACAAGTGAAAAGCTCTAAACTGTAGTAGGTGAAGGGAAAAAAAAAAAAGAACTCAAGCAACAAACATTAACTTTTCATCCATTTTTAACATGAAACTAGGCACTGAAACTCTTTTGCTAAGGACTCTTACAAAACCTGCTCATTAGCTTAACGCCTACGTCACATAAAAAGATAACGACGCTGGGGAAAGCAAGGAGATGCTTACCTGTGGGGATGAATGTAGGCTGTTGCAACTGCATGTTGGCTAGAGCCTGTTGGTAGTGGAAAACGCTTGGGTTAAAGACTGTGGTGGCACCATTGTTTTTTTCAAGTGCTGGCCTCTTTGGTAAAGGTTGAAGTGCACCAGGCGGCAGGGCCTGTGGATAAGGGAGTCATTAAAGACAAGTGGAGTAAAAAAGGGGCCCAGATGTAGGTCAAGCATGCAGTAAATAATAGGGGGTGTCTTGGCTGCAAATCACCTGCAACTGTGTCAATTTAGCGAGACAGGAAAGAGAGGAGCAGCTAAATCACTGCAGGCGTAGTAGGTGAAACCACAACTTCACTAGGTAGGCAGTTAGGAAGTGCACCAGGAGAAGGGGCAGAGTCGAGGAGGAGGGATGCTAAGGGAGCTTTTCAGCAGGACTGACTTGGGCACACAGGGAAAATAAAACAAACATGAGGAGGAGGAATGGGAGAGGGGATCACCTGGACAGGACACTACAGAGAGCAGTTGCAGGCAACAAGCATTTAAAAAAAAAAAAGAATCGGCTAAGAAAAATACAGTAGGTGACCATTTAAAAACAAGAAGATTAGCATAAGCAACAAATGCCATGGAAAGAAAGAAGGGATGCTTGCTGCTGCCTGCTTGCACATGTACGTAGGGAAGTGTGGAAGCCTGCACACGTCTATGCAGCTGACCCATGTGTCCAGGTGGGAAAGCAGCAGCTGCTGCCCATTGCACGCATAATGGTATGTTCACAGTAAAAAGCATTTCCACTGGTTAGTCGAGAGGCTGGGCAACATGGTCGAGAACAGGCCTGATTCTCCACCTCCTGCACCAGCAGCACAGCTCACCACCAGCAGATCTGGACCTGCTCCCTATTTCTAGAAGGCCTCCAACAGTTAAATTCTGCTTGCTCATCATTAACACTGGAAAAGCCATTGACAAATCTGGTGTTCAAAGAAGATTTGGGTGGGCCCTGCTATCAGGCAAATCCTCTTTTTGTTTTGTCACACCACGAGCTTCTTCCAGCCCATCAAACCTGTTTCATGATCAGACTTGGTAAAATGCATTAACCCAACTCAGGAACTTTTCTCAGCGAGTTACTCATCATTCACCCAAGCATGTCCCAACAGCAAAGCAGTATGTCAGGTTCTTAGGAGACAGCAATGTTTCTAGTGATTTACAGCTTTTCATTGTACCCAAGTAGAAACCACATTTTTTTCTCCACATTGTGATAGAAAAGGGTCTTTTTTAATTACGCCCCGCAGTCCTTTCGCACGTAACGCTCCCACTGACGTCAATGAGATTTGCGCACGTGAAAGTCATGCAGAATCAGGTCATTTCTGTCTAGCTGTTAGTCTGTATCACGTAGCCAAGCAATGGCTGAAAAACAGGGTTAGCACTCCTATTTTTCTTTTCGAACAGGTGACAGTGAAGGGCAGGTGACGGAGAAGCGTTAGCTAACAAAGAAACACACAGTACTTGGAAGAAAGGACACAAGTAAAGAGATTTTAAAGCACTACGAAGATCAACACACAACAGAATATAAGTGAAAGCTTGCAACAGTTTATCACCATCTAGAAACAGATTGCACTTTAAATTTAATTTGCTACAGGAGACTGCTCATCTGAGAAATGTTAAGCAAGATACTTCCAGGCAAAACATTACTCCATTCTATCTCTACTCACTTGGAGGCTTTTGGGTAGTTTTAATATTAAAAAAAAAAGAAGAAAATTAAAAGAAGAAATTGCATTTGCAAAACGGGCCTCAGACACGCACACATCCTGTGCTAATGCTAGCAGGCATCGACTGCCAGCACTAGGACTTAATCTTTAATCCTCCCAGGTTTCTTCTGGCTAGCACCAGAAGACAGCAGTCAAACACAAGACTACATTCTCAGACACAGACACCAAAATCTTTTGCTTAAGATGCCTATTTTAGTTGGAGGTCTTTTAGGTAAAGATCTAAAAGTTTCCATTTCTGGGGAAGCCCTCGTCAATACCTACATTAAATCTGACTGTATCTACATCTTGTCTATGTAATGACTGCTCCGGGCACGGGACAGAGCTGCAGCTTGCAGAGACTGGAGTAGCTCCACATACATCAGAGGTGTTTTACAGATTTATAGAGACTGAAGAACCTGCCGCTTAAATTCATGCTCCTTACTGTGCCTGATTGCTAAATATTCTTTTTCAGATGCTTCCAAAATCTGTCTCAGAAAAAAAACATTATTAATTATAGCAAAGCAACTGTGCCAGGCGCATAATGGACTTCTGACTCCTTGCTTCTTGGCCAAAGGCTGTCACCACCCCAAAAAGCCCATTATCCCACAATGGCAGTGCCAAAAGCAGAACAGCTGAAGGCTTTGAGACCTCGCTGTGATGTCCTGGCTCTTTACAGGGCGATTCCCGAGCCCAGCGGTGCACTCACAGGGAGCATGCAAACACCAACGGGCCATAGGGATGCCAAGGCACAATGGACGACCCCATTGTCTCTCCAACATCACCCTTCCTCCTACCCTGATACAGACCCTTGGGAGCAAGGGAGAGAAAGGAGCTACTGCAGCCCCTGAACAGCGCCTATGGGAAATGCCTCAACTGCAGGGGGCGGAGAAGCCCAAGTAAATGCAACGTTTCCAGAGTCTTCTAAAGAAACAAGCACTCTGCAGCAGCTGCTGTGCAGTCTGGAGGCTGGCTCTGCGGGCACAGGAGCCCATCTCGCTCTGCTTCTCGTTCAACACAGCCTCCCGGGTCACCGTTGCCATCCCAGCAACTCCAGGAGCATTTGTACAGGAGAGTGCCCTGCAGACGTGCTCCTGCTCCCAAACGATCTTATTTTAGATATTAAGGTGCAGGAGGGTCCAAGGGGACAGAGGGATCTGGCTTCACCACTTCTCCAGCCCTTGTGCTGAGGTAAGAGGCCCAAGCCAGCAGCACGCTCACTGAAGCTCTATCTACAAACGTCTGGGAGAAGAGGTGTCTAAAACTGCATGTGATGAAGTTGGGCCAATACATCTCCTACACAGGGACCTGGCCGGGACACAGAAGCAAACAAGTGTGTGTCATTTGACACAGGCCAGAATTTTTCTATCAGTCTGAGGACCTGCAGGAGTTTTAACAGCTCATGGGGACACAACATCTCTTTCTTACATCCTGGTTCTGAAGGAATCCCCCAGGCATGTCCTGTATCACCTACAAAAGGCAGACTCCTCACCACATTCTGACATTACTGAATTCTGTAGCAAGTGCCTCCCCACTGCAAGAGAGCAGCTAGACAGGGCAAAGAATGTACTTGGTGAGTTGAACTTCATCCTGCTGCTTGCAATGTCCCTCTAGACAAGCTCTGACCATCACAGATACAGCAGCAGCCTTTGAGAATAACTTTTCCCGACTTCTTTCCTTGTGTGTTTGTGCGCACACACGGGTATGCAACCTAAGCAACGTGATCAGACCACCTCTGCTGGTGGAAGGGTTAATTCAGCTCAGTATCCGTGTGATAGCCCACACTGATCCCAACGAACAATTCCCACTACAAAAATGCCAGGCAGCCTCCCATTTTTGGGCGAGAAAGCCACATTCCTGTCAGAACAAGAGCATCTGAACAAAGAGGTTTGTGCCACTTCTCTGCATGACATGGAAGCAATCTTTCAGCATGACTGACAGATGAAAACACATTGCATGCCAAAGCCAAAATTTCCCACATGCTGGTTAACAACCCTCTCTTGTTATTTTTTGCAAGACAAGAACTGGATTAAATCTTTGCAACAATTTAATTGCACCTCAAAGTTCCCCTCAGATCGCTGTCTCCTGGGAGCAGATCACACTTTCACCCCTTCGCGCTTAGCAAACAGGGGCTGGGGCTGCATGTGGCTCACTGCTTCAGTCCAAGGCACGACAAATACAAAATGATTTGAGAGAAGGCAGAGGTAGCGCCCAATCCCTGGCAAGCAGCAGAAGCAATCAGAGCAGTTTCCCCTGAAGGTTATATATGCTTTTATCACCATGGTGAATCCTTCTCTGGTGCAGCCTTCCCGAAGGGTTCAGAGGAGGTGGCACATTCCAACCTGGCTGCAAACCTTCAGACATTCCTGAGCAGGAAGACTACTAAAAGTAACTTATCTGATGGGGTTTTATTCAATGGGGGAGGTCAGAAGGGTTGAGGAGATAAAGGGCTTTCCCATCCTTGGCCAGACTGCGTCCCCTCGGAGAGGTGGCCCTCAGAAAGGGCAGCGAGGCACCATGCAGGTCACTGACTGTATTGGCTTTGGAGCTGCATCTGTGCCAAGCATGAGCAGCATGGAATGAGAGGCTGTTGGGTCCTGCACGGCGTAATTCCACCGATACTGGTGGAAGCTGGTCCCTCGCAAAGTTCCCCACTGCTGCTGTCTAAAGCTCCGATAAGGAAGTCTCTTGACTATTTAAAAAAAACCCAAACCAAGTTTTCACAGAGGAAGGGGAATGGATCAGCCTCTGCTTCTCAGCTCGGGGAATGGGGAACAACAGTGGCTTGAAGGCTTCAGGGCTCCCCTTTCCCCCTACAGCTGGGCAACACAAGCCAGTTTTTGTAGGATGTACTGGATCCCTCACTATTTGGGGTGAATGGGAAGGAGTTGTCTTCTATGGAGCCAGGACTGGCAGTAGACTGGGAGGATGACTTTTGCCCCACTACGAGTGTCATGAAGACAGGTAAAACATATTTGACACTCAGAAAATAATCAAAAGTAGCTTATATGGAGACAGCTTGCAGACAGAAGCCTGAGGAGTGGATCCTGTGCCTGAGACTGAGGCAAAAGGCACCCAGAGCGAGGTCCCTTTGCTGACGCTGTCCCACTGCAGCACAAGGGGGGACCAGAGCCAGAGCCAGCAGCAGCCATCTCCCCAGTGCACCGAACACACAACCAAAGCCCAGCACTACATCCGCTTCAGCTCCCAGCACAGACCTCTGAGGGGGCTGCTTAGCTCTCTCCCTGCTCAATTTGGGCTGTGCCCATCGCACAGACCACCCTCCTGTGAGGCAGTGCCAGCATGACATTGCCAGGCAAGGCTGCGCTGTTGGCCACGCCATCAAAAGCCGCTGGATCTGCCCTGCACCACGCGGTCCTCTGGCGTATCCAGCACGCTGCAGACCTAATGAGTTAAATTCTCACCAAAACGCCACATCTCACGACTCCGAGGTTGATGCTGTTTGGAAAAACATTTCAAAACCTAGAGCTGCCTCCCGCCAAGGTTATTCACTGCCTCCAAAACACATCCAGGCTTCGGGAGGAAAAGCTCCGACAGTTAGCGGATGGCGTGTGGGGCACAGGATGGGCATGTCCGAATGCGTGCCGCAACATTTCTGGCGGGATGGGCAGTCTCCCCAGGCACTACCACGACAGACCGAGGGCGGAAGGCTTTCATGCAGACTAAGATGGTTACGTGCAAAGCGAGAAGGTGAAAGGTCCAAGTACCAGGTCAAAGGTTGCCTCCAGCGGTCGCTTCAGTGATCTGACAGCTGGCTGAGTCTTAATTAGCAGGCAGCGAGCACATGATGGCAATGGGCCGGGGAGGGAGGGGGTCAAGCACAGTAACAAAACAGCAAGCAGAAGTGTGTCAAGAGACAGCAATTTTGGGCAGGCGAAGAGAGAAAAAAAAAAACAACAAAAAAAGAATGCATTATACAATATATTAAAAAGACGAGGCATGCACAACGCAGAGTGGCTTAGTAATTACCTGACCTAGCAGCTAGTCAGCTATTTTACCTCAGTAAGTTTTAAAAGTAGAGATGTCATCACAGGACAAGTGCTTTAGAGCACCCTCACTGCGGCTGGCACAACAGCTCAGGGGTGCTCAGGGTTTAGCACCTGCAAGTGGACTTGCGCAGGGCTCCAGCCCTCGTTCTGCAGCTGCACACCACGCAGGGGTCAGCAGGAGCGCTTGTGGCAAGGGAAGGAGCACCAGCAACCTGCTCCAGTGCCATCCTGAATGGGGCCTGGGTCTGGCCCAGTTCACCTGACTGTGCCGCACTGACTGCAGCCAGGCAAGGAGTAAAGCCACTACTTGTGCATGTCAAGTGACTGCAGGATCGGGTCCCTCAGAAACAGCTTTTGAATTTAGATATGAAGTCATTCCAAATCAGTTTTAAAGGTACATCCATTTGTCTGGCATACGGTTTTTGATCCAAGAAAACTGGGCACCATTCTTCCCTTTATTAAAACCTTACTGCTCAACAGGTACAGTAGATGCATCAAACCTTGAAAAGTCAATGAATAATGTAAGCTGTTTTGGTAGCAGGGGTGATGCAACAAGCCATCAATAAATATTTTAAAGATTCTAGTTAATGGCATACAAATAAGGTTAATTACATTTTTAAGAGAAGCCAGCAGCATGAATAAAACATGCACTGGCTTTGGTTAAGTAGCAGTGTCCTAGATAATTAGTGAAAAAGTAAAGACTCAATTGTAAATACACAGGAGTTGCATTTCAGAAGGTCCTTTTTTTCCAACAGACCTGGGCTGTTGTTTCAGCAATAAGAAATCTAATAAATAAATTCTGCAGGACAAATAAATACTGCAGTGTAAACTGGTTCTTCAAATTACATTCCAGGTAACACTGCTGCTGCAAGGAGGGCAGTGGTTTAATTTCTAAAATCTTCTCGGTTTTGCATTATGTGTCACCATGAACGCAAAGCAACCTTTTTCACTGGCTTTAAAAAAGCCAAGTATTTAGAAAAAGATTAGTAGCCTTACTTGTAAATCAAAAAAGGAGACAAGAAACTTTTAAATATTAGTTATATATTAAAAAAAAAATTAAAAAATCACGTAATGGATGAGGTTGGAAGGGATCTCTAGAGATCACTCAGTCCAACACCCTGCTCAAAGCAGGGTCAGCAGAGCAGCTTGCTTGGGACTGTGTCCAGGAAGGTCCTGAGTATCTCGAAGGACGAAGCAACCTGTTGCAGTGTTTGACCACCCTCAAGGTAAACAAGATCTTGCTTATGCTTAAATGGTTATTTCCTGTATTTCATTTTGTGCCCGTTGCATCTTGTCCTTTCACCAGGCACCACAGAAAAGAGTCTGCCTCCACCTTCTTCACTTTCCGCATCAGGAATTTATACACATGGGTAAGATCCCCCTGAGCCTCTTCTTCCCTCTCCAGGCTGAACATCCCAGCTCTCTCATTTCTGGAATAAATAGGTGCCATTAACCTGAATTCAACAGAATGGCAAACACTGACTCCAGCTGGGAATTTGATCTGGTAAGTCTTCCTTGACTTGTTTTTAGAACTGCAGGTATTAGAAATCACAGTTCAAATTAAAATGCAGCTGGGACCATCTCTACCAGGTCCAAACAGGTCAGGAAGTCATCCTTGGTTTGAGTCCAGTCATTTCACTAACCCTTGACAAAGGTATCAGGCACAAGTTTGTTAAGCCTGAACAACCGATACCTTGTCTTCTTTTAAGTCAATGGAAATTCTGCTACTGACCTCAACAGGCCAGGATCTCCCTGCAAAGCACATATTATGGGATGGGCAGTCTTTGCTTTCATCGTGCACTGAAGCAGCTAAACTGACACCTGCAACTTAGCCAGGGAATGTGTTGGTTCAGGGTGCTGCTGCACTTGTGTCCATGTGATCTCATGATGCCACGTCAGAAAATCACAGGGTTCGCCACTGTGTCCCTAATTGGCAAGATGTGGCTTCATGCTATGGTGAGCACACAGAAAGGATGAAGAGATAGGATTCATAGTGCACATGCTCTCAGCTCTCCAGTCAGCCATTTACAAAGCGCTCTACTTTTCCACAAATGACGCGTGACACAAATGAAATCTCCTGGCAATGGCAATACAGCTTGATAAGAGCTCTACTTACCATTGCAGCTGCAGCTGTCTGGTTCACCTGGTGTTGAGCTGCCTTGATTTTGGCTTGCAGGTGTGCAGGGGGATGAAAGTACTTGCATTTCTCCCTAGAGCATCGACCTTTGATGTAATCCATGCAAACTGTAACAGTATTTTCATTTGTGTCTATCATTGCAATATCTATAGGGTGAGCATAGCGGCAATCATTCTCACCACGTGTGCAATTTCCACGCTGAAACTCTCGACAAACCTTAAAAGAAAGTCACATTGTTGAGCAGAACATCAAGTTACTCTTCATTCAGTATTTTCAACACAGAGTATTAATTCAGTTGGCCACATTAAACTGTGTGTGTGTTCTAAATCCACACTCATCTTGGGTAGCACATACACCAACACTCACAGGGGCAACTACTCACAACTGGTTCTGGATATGAGAAAAACCTCAATGTTACCAAGGCCAATTACCAAACACAAGTGAAGCACAGAATCTGTGCAGAATGGAAAGTGACCCCACGAAGTTACATTGCTTTGCAAAGGTTTTGGAGCTCAGGATTCCTCCCTTGCCTCTAAAGCCTAAATGTTAATAACTCTGCCATTTGTGTCTCAGCTGGATTGTGTACTTGTTATGGAGCATACTCCTGGGCAGGACATTTAATTCTAAATGTTGCATGCTACTGTTATTGGCAGCAGGTACTTTTTCTTAAATATGAGGAGCCTTTTTCATATAAGTAGTCTTGCTGCCCTCCACAATAAAACTGTGACCCCCAGTGCATTTGATTACACTGCAAAGTGTTCATAATGTGTCATCAAAGTTGCTAGCTTTACGAAGATCTTGCAGATCCTCCTAAGTTGTGAGAATTCTTGCTGCTCTCCACAATAAAACTCTGACCCTGGGATTACATGACAGTGCATTTGATTACACTGCAATGTGTTCATAATGTGTCATCAAAGTTGCTAGCTTTACGAAGATCTTGCAGATCCTCCTAAGTTGTGAGAATTGAAGCATCAAAGGCAGAGAAAAAGGCTTCCCAAAATGGACCTGCAAGGTTTCCTTGTCTGAGGACCTAAGAGGAGTCGTTGAGGACGATAGCTGGTGGTGTAGATCACGTGCCAAACACTATCAGACTGAGTGTGGGGAAAGATGAGACGTCACGTGAGAATCGAGGCAATCTGCCAGGCAATATAAAGTACATAACCCAAAACAATGTGTTTTGAAATTACACCCTTCTCCACTACCTCCTTGTGTTATAATTTACACCTGCAGGGGCCTCTGAATTCAGGTCCTCAGCCTTTATCTCCTGCAGAGCCTCTACTCAGTGTTTGAAAGACATTTACAACTCCCCCCACAGAAAGTCCCAGCATGCCCAGCCAAACAGGGGGGAGGAAACATCTCTCCAATGCCCCGTACCCAGCATTTCCAACAGTGCCGTGCTTAAACCTTTCTGTACAAGCTCAAGACCAAGGGAAGTGTCTGTTACTTCGAAAACATCTTCCACTCAACTCAGTGAAATGGCAGACCATCCACTTGTGTTTTTTAAGTGTGGCAGATCACACAGAAAACAATAATCCCAGCCCTGCTCTAACGCCCACTGAAATGAGAAGAGTGAGTGATCCCAAACTTCCAGTGCCTTCCAGGCACTGCATGAGAGCCTGCTCGAGCAGAGAGCAGCAGCCTTGTGTTAGGAAAGCTGCAAGTTAAACTCTGTGCTGTGCTGTGCTGCATCAGGTCCTTCTAGCAGAGAGCAAGAGCTGAGACCACAAGCCCTGTTCATTCCCGTCAGCAGAATCAGATTAGACGTCCAAATACCTCCAGTTTATCCGTACGCATCAGTTTCTGCCCAGCAGAGCCTCCTGGTACTGTAACAGTAGGATTTCCGGAAACCAAGACAGGAGTATTTGGTAAAAGCTCTGCAGGAACCAAGCCCATCCCAGGAGAAACATGACTCAGGTAGGGACTAAAAGCCATCGTGGGGCTTGTTGCAAGCGATGGAGTCACAGGAAATGTTGTCTGTGTATAGAAAGAGGAAAAAGAAAGAATTAGTTACAAAGATCTGTCTTGGATTACCCATCAAAGCCTTGCAGCACTTCAGTCCTTCTAGACAATTTGATTTGCAACATAAAAACGCTGTGCTCTCCAATCCATTAATTTACAGCCATTTTCTTGCGATCCATTCGTTTCTCCTGACTCACAGATTTGTGACTCATCCTGAACACAAGACTTCTTTATTTGCCAGATCAAAGCATATTGATGATCTTTAGAGTTTAATGACACAATTAAGGATTTCATGCCAGCAATTAGGGCAAGGCCAAATTAAACAGACTTCTCATTCCCAAATAAACGCCTCAGCCTCTGTACGTCTGCACCATGGTGCTGTGAAGAGACCTTAAGGTAAGCTGCAGCTTTGGGACCTGGAAGCACGTAACTCCATGAGCTACATGGCTGAATTCACTGTCAGCCCCACATTATCATGGCCTGTGTGGCTCAGGTAGATGAAGAGGATCATTTAGAGTCAGGCGAGGCATCTCTGCTACTGTACAGCATCCTGCACACCTAGGGTTTGTTTCACTGTCAACAGCCTCCAGGCAAAAGTGATTTTCCAGGAGTATCCCAAGCCCACGCTCCAGGTGAACGGCAGCAAGAGGACACCAATCTCACCAGTGCTACCACGTGCTAGACCTCGTGGCTTTGGCAAGAGCAGGAGGGTTGTGGGTTTGGCAGAGCCATAGACAGAGCATACCAGATGAGATGGCCCAGGTGGGCCACCACGAGGTTCAGGAGTCCAGCTATGGTGTGAGAAGCAATGTCCCCATGAGGAGACAGAACAAGAAGCCACAAAGACCTCGACTGCTCGTAATCCCTAAATGGTGTTTGGCAGGCCCCGCAAGCGCCGGTGGCCAGAGCAGCTCCCTGGCCTGGCCCGGGCAAGGAGCTGCCGTTCTGCCAGGTGCTCCTACGCAGGGGCTCAGTTTGAAGCCTGTGAGTAGCCACTATAGCCAGGGGTCTGAGAGACTTCACAGCACCCAATCTGAGGTGCATTTGGGAATGAAACCAATTCCAGCTCACAAAAAATGCCGCCTGCCCGCTCCAAAGACCAGAGCCTGCAAGGCAGCACTCCCGCTCCTGTAGCAGGGCTCGAGCAACCCCCAGGGAAAGGAGCCAGTGACTTGCAACTATTTTTATTTCCCCTTCTGGCACCTGCTCCACTGTGAACTCGGGGTTACGGTTAACGCTGCTTACAGTTGCATGTGTACGTGATGCCGTCCTATAGTCACTACTCAGCAATAAATGCAAGCGTACTAACAAAATGGCCTGGGGCAGTTTTTTGGTCACACACATCATCCCTGCCTTGCTTTTATTTTTGTACCTCTAGTCCCGTGGGTTTCTAAAACAATCACATATGGAAAGGGTGCTTCTCGACAGCATCTTCGTCCCAGCACTTTCGTAAGCTAGGAAGCACTTTGCTGCTTGTGATCTGGAAGAAGATAGCCCACAGAAACACCAGCCAAGCTGTCCTAACCTATATTTAGCTTAATGATGCCCCCTTCCTAAGGTCAGAGTGACAGCAAGCAGCTCCTGAGCTGATGGGAAAGGGGATGACAGGTCACCGCCACCACACGTCCCACTTTCTCCTCCACAACAAGGAGACACGGCCTCCTGAATCAGCAGCGCTGGGTGCTTTAAGTGTAGCAGAACCAAATAATCCTCTCCGGGAGGGATTTCCAATTTTCCTTCTTTTGAGACTAAGCCAAGCCCTGCTTCAGGTGATGGGAGACGTTAACCACTAAACCCAGAGACCTTGCAGTCCATGGCCCCTTATTAAATACTTTTCTTTCTTTCAATTCCCCGCGGCTCCCAGACATTTTACACCTTTTGCTGCCAGAAAAGCTCTTTAAGGATCTTCAAACACTGTGACTCCCTGAACACTTCAGTGAGAAGGCAGCATCCATTAGACTGTTTTTCTTTAGTGCAAGCCCCAGTAATTACAGTGGCATCTGCTGAACTTCTGCCACCATTCACACTGTAAATGCAATTTTAAGGAGCTTCTCCAGCCTGGCCAGTCTGCACAGGGTTATGCTGGGGCACTTGTTTCGTGTACCTGTCGTAGCCCAAACCTTGCAGCACATGTGGCTTGCACAAATGTATGGGCAAATCTACTCTCTGTGTTTCCACCACCCAGTGCAGCAGGAGTCTTGGGTATCCCGACAGCACGTATGGCACAGACACTGCTCCAAAATGTCAGAGTCCCCTGCCTGCACTCACACACAGCCAGGGGCCAGCAAAGGATCTGGCTGGTTTCTGAGATGGAGACGTTCCTCCCACTGCTCAAGTGGAGGATGTGAGAGCATTTGAGGAGTCAGAGAAGGCGGCTGGAGGCCTGCAACACCTCACACTGAGTGAATTCACCCGAAACTTGTGAGAAGGGTGTGAAAAATTAATGAAGAGATGATACACCAGCCCCTCCACCAAAACCAACTGCAAACTGGGAGGCAGGTCCTGCTCCCTAAAACGCAGTCCCCATCTCCAAAGCTGTTCCCCCAAGAGCCCTTGTTCTCCTCACTGGGAATGACTGGCAAGGGCTATGGGATCTGAACCCAAGCTGAAGAGAGTTGAGGAAGGATGACCATGAAGAGCAGCTGAGGATCTACCCATGACCCTGCAGACCTGCACAGGGGTGCACGAAAGAGCAGGACGGGCTGTTATCGCTGCTGCTGGTTCTTCACCCATTTCCATGCCCTGGCATCTGCTGCCGTGTGTTTTCACAGCCGCTTCTCCTGCCCACCTGAACCGCGTGCCTGGTGCCGCTGACTGAAGGCAACAGCTTTGCTCTGACACTCGGCAGCCACACAGGCATTTGCAGTGGATGCGCAGCCAGAGAACAAGCAGACCTTGCTCAACACAGGAAACCTAGAAGCACTGGGGGTTTTTTAAGTCTGAAGTGTGCTAAGCGCACTGAAAACTGCTCCTTTGTAAGCTGGCATCAAGGAGCTCTGTATTTGTTGTGACTGATGAGGGGAAAAGATGGGCTGTGCTCATTGCCAGCCCCGACTGCCTGTCTTGGATTGGGAAATCCAAGCTGGCTCAGGCATCAGTACCAATAATAAAGCTGCTGCTAGCCAAATCTCTCCTCCCTTTACGTCTGTGCGGGTCCCCTGCGCCAGGCCTGTCCTGAGGGAATTTGAGAGAGTTTCCTCCTTGCAGCCAGAACCCAGCTGTAATTTTTACTCCAAACAGCACTGCTCTCCTCAACATGCCTCCCATCCACCTCTTGTGGTTGCACGCAGCCAAGAGACCTGAGAGATCAATATTATGACTGTACACTAAAAAAAAATTAAAACAAAAAAAATCTCAACTTAGTTGCTGGTGTGCTCCAGGGCAAAACAGCCAGATTGGAAGTATCAACACTTCCCCCTGCTGCCCCCCTTAAAGCTCTTGCAAATTCAGGAAATACAGGGGCGGGTTTCCTCACAAACTACCTTCATTAACCATAGCACACACACTACCAGTAACTTCTGAGCAGAGGGAAACAGGTTCCAGCACAGCAGCAGAGGGGTTCAGACCAGTAACAGCTCACAGGGCTGGTTTACTGAGTGTTAAAATGCTCTTAAGAATTAAATAAATACATACATACAAGAAGCTGAAATGGCTGCTGTGAGAACACATCTCCTGGGGAGGGCTGCCAAGGACCCCAGCAGCACAGAGCTCCTCACAGACAGGAGCACAGGAGCCCTCGGGCTGAGGGTGTGAGCAGGGAGAAGGGACCGTGCCAGGGAGGGGCACTTGTCACCACTGGTGGTGACAGAACCTGGAACAGCTGATTTAGTTAACAAACTAGAAGTTACATTCAATTTGCCTAGGAGAAATTGTGCTAAAGCTAGAGAAGAAACACAGAGCGGGTGCGAAGAGGAAGGCAGAGGAGCGGCTGGTGTTTTGTCGAACACAAGCGCTGCCTCAGCTGGGAAGTGTTGATTCTGAGTTACCTCAGACCCTAAAAAGGGAAAGCTTGAAAATGAGAGACCCAGTATAAATACAGAGGTGTTGATGGCCGGAAGGAAGGGAGACAGGTCGCTGCTAAGCACACAAAAAACAACGGCAGCTTTTATTGCAGTCTGGTGATAGAGACATCGAAGGATACAGATCGCGTACTGATGAGCTTGAAGACCAATACTGGAAACACAACCGATGCTCTTCAGAAAAAGCAAAACCCTGCGTTGCCATTCAATGCAAATGCACAGGGCTGGCTGTAAAACCACCCCTGTCACATGAAGGCTGAGCACGCTGGGCTAAACCCAACCAGCCAACGCACTCAGCTCCCTGCCACCACAGATGCTTGTTTCCCCAGCCTGACCACAAAGATGTGGTCTCCGCTCACCTGCGGGCTGCTGGAGCACGAAAGTCAGGTGTTAACACCCCACAGCACTATCTCGTGGGAGACACCAGCTCCTGGCCAGGCCAGGGCACATAGCTCAGACACAGCTGACAGAGCAGCACCGTGCAGGCCACTGTCCTGCTCCACCTCCATGGGCAGCTCCAGAAGTCTGTCTTGCACTGCTGCAAAGGGATGAAGCAGAAGGAAGAGGGTAGGGATCAGGTCCAGGGTGCAGCACTTTTTGGGTGGCCTCGCTTTGGTGCACACACGGCTCAAAGTGACCATATCAGAGAAACCAAATGCAGCATCAACCATAACGGCTCTCCATATCGATGTCAGAGCCCAGCTCTATCAACCTTCAACCTTGGAAACAACTTGGGAAGCAACAACCCGGTGCAGGGCTA
>NW_010207748.1:0-3663 GCF_000695765.1 Mesitornis unicolor
GGTGTACGTGACTTGGACTTTGTGACTTTTTCTCTCTCTACACACCTGACTGCCATGACTTTTCAAGTATCATGGAGAATGGCTTGGCAACTACCTCAGCCAATTCCTTCAGGACTCCAGGATGCATCTCATCGGGTCCCATGGACTTTTGTATTTTCATGTTCCTCAGATGGTCATGAACCTTATCTTTACTTACAGTGGGCAAGACTTTTTCTCCCTGGTGCCTGCCTTGTGGGCCATCAACTTGAGATCTGTGAGGAGAATATACCCTTAGGGATCGTTGTAACCCTATTTTATCTATGTAAAATTGTTAATATTTTTTTCTTGCTGTGACAATCTATTTGGACTAGACTGTAACTTGTAGTGAAGATGCTTTTTTGCTGTTGTCACCTACAAATTGAGTGGATAGGAAGGAAAATAAGAATGGATGGTGAGATGCTAGTCATGACTTCCTTATTGCCAGGTAGAATAGCTAGGAGGAAACTGGAAGGGTAAGCTGTTTAGAAAGGAGAGCAAACTAACTTAAAATCAAATCTGAAACATGATATACAGTATCACAACAATAAACGATTAGGATTTTGATTGTGAGAAAGGAAAGTGAAATTAAAAAACAAACACATTTAGGATATATAAGACATATTTTTCCATCTTGATCTTTTTTAACCATCCTCTTTAATGTTTCATAAGTAAGAGTTCCTTATAAAAACATAGTTTTACTTGCCTTCTCAAATGTTTATTCCTACTGTTTCCCTTGTGCTGGCACTGGTACTCTTGAGGCCCTGCTGAAAGTAAAATCAGGTAAATAATTTGGCTGAAAATTAACATAGCCCCTCACTTTCCTAAAAGATCAGTTTTTAGCAGCAGCATATATTTACATTGGACTGTGACTTTGGAACACAGAGACTATAGCTGAATGCTCACAATCACAGTTTAGCCAACATATTTGGAGTGAACAAGTTCCTCTTTTCACACTACACCATTAAACTCAAATTAAGAAACTCATCCTCACTTTATCAAGTAAATGTAGTGTGTGGGAGAAACAATACTGGCTTATAAAAAGAAAAACTATTAGGCATTACAGCTGACTGCATAAATATATTGAATAAAATAATGTCCTGTTTTTCCATTAGCACCAACACACAAACTTTACTTACAGTTTTTGCTCTTGCTTGAACTGGGCATGTATATTATGCCACTGTTTGCATCCTCTCTTTTTAATTCCCTCATCTGCGGTAGAAAAAATAAAGGAAGAAAAAAATAAAGTAGGCAGAGTTGAGCAGCAAAAAGTCAACCATGCAGTTACAGTAATTCTTGGCAACAACTGTCTTTTGTACACACAGATATCTGGAACAAATAAGGCCTTTCCACAGCTGCTTCTCACCACAGCAGAGGAAAGCATGTAGCACCCCAATGAACTCATAGACAGAGATCAGTTTCTGTGGACCACCAGTTACCAGTTTCTGTGAACCACCAGTTATCAGAGTCAAACCCACTCAGGAAGGGAGCTAGAATCCAACTGCAAAATGCCTCTCTAGATTTTCTTCCCCTTTGAATAAAAAGCACAACAGCAGCAAAGTATAGGATTTTGAGCTCCCAGTTCTGGATCACTCCATTATAGCTCTGTTCTGTAACCTCTGAATCCTCAGTCACGTGAACTTTTACATGGAACATCTTAGCTCTGTCTATGTTAAGAAATCAAAAAAAAAAAGTAGCGAGTGGGACTACTCTCAGAAACTGAGATCAGCCTTCACAGAATGATCGTTGTTCATGCAATTCAGTTTTCTTAGTCTCCAAAGCAGACTGGCTGCATCCAAACAACCTCTTTCAAATGGTCCCCAAACCAGAGATCCTTTGGGAAACTATTAGTTGGCCTAGACAAAATTCATGACAAGGACTACACAAAGAATTTAACAGTACAGTGATCAAGTTCCAGGCCTGGAAATGTCCTGTAGCATCAATTACTTTTCTTGTATAGGTACAGCAGATGATTTCATCTGCCTATTTGGAGAAACATACTAGAGCTAATGTTCTCTGGAATTTCAAGAATTTTCAAGAAAATAAGTCAGTCTGCAACAGGAATTCAGTTCCTGGTTAACATCAGAAAGCCTGGAAGCCCTTGAACATGCCCACATCCAAGATACTCAGTTTTCAGACTCCAAAACATATACATGCTGTAGACCTGTGGTAAACTTGGAAATTGTTTGACTTACAATCACGTGGGTTCATGTCATCCTCTGTGATGGAGATTTGCAAAAGCTAGTAAGGGCAGTTTCTCTGCTACTACTCAGTGACACTTTTACTGACATAAATAAGCAGTCATAACTGTGGTTAACATTACAAAACAGTTATAATGTATCCTACACAGGTATGATGCAAAGTGAACCCAAATTTTGACAATCCTTAAGGTACTGACTGCTGGAAGATGAGAGACTGTACAAAAAGACTGTACATTTGATACTCTCTCCTTATTTATATTTACTATTTTCCATTTCTATCTTCTTATTCAGCTACTGTTCTGAAACAGAATAATGGGATAGATAGACTTCTGATTTTATCCCCTTTAGTTTGGGCTTCGTACTGCTATTTAAGGAAGTAGGCATGTCAACACCTCTTTTTGCTTTATTTTGCAGCCTAATTTTAGATCTGCTCTAACAAAGGAATGCAACAAGTGACAAGCAATGAATAAACCAATGAAAGACAAGGGATACAGAGCAAACACAGCTGTTTAATAAGAAATGTGCACATCTGGATATCTCCATTTTATCTTAAAAATAAAATGCTAAACATCATATTTAGAAACAAAAGAACAGCAACAGCAATCAAAACCATTTCTCAGCACTTCATTCTCATTTAGCACATTGTAGGAGACATAAAATATATAGATTATTTTATGGAAAATTTCAATGCTTTTGCTGAGCTTCTTCAGAATTTCAGATCATCAGATGGTGATGAATGATCATTTGAGTTCTGTCTTTCAAATTCTCTTAATTGAAAAAAAAATCTAGAAAAGCCATGTGAATTAATATACAAATATATAAGTAAGGTAGCATCTCAACTAGCTGTTAAAACTAAGTTACAGAAAATAGGACTAGACAGTATGCCAGAGAATTAAAGGACACATGACAAATTAGAAAATTTGAAAACTAGCAGTCTAAGTAAAAAGTTGGTATCTTTTTGTGTTCATTTCCAAGTGAAACAATACATTATTTGTATTCCTTCTCTTTACTCTTAGTTCTTTTCTTTCCAAATGAACAGAAGTTCCAAGTTTTTTCAAACGTTTCTCCATGTGCTTCTTTTTCACTGAGGAAAGGATGGTGTCTGAAACTGGCAGCAAAATCCATAGTTAAGACTGCCTAATACTTTCCAGTATAGAATGCTGTTTTCAGGTGTGTACAATTTGTCAGACATTCAGGGCTAAAGCTGGATTTTTTTATTCCAGGTCTTCATTTTGCAAGTTCAGCTGTTTCTGAGAAAGAAATTTAGGTAACCTACACTGCTTTTCCCATGTTAAAAAATTTGTATAATCACTTCGTTGAGAGGATTGTTCTTACAGACAGAAAAATTAGAAATGGATCACCCTCAGGTTAAAAAACAATGTTTTCTATGCCTATTAAAAAATCTGTCCATATCTGGTACGAACTGGCTGAAGGAAAGAAGCCAGAG
>NW_010207749.1:0-4504 GCF_000695765.1 Mesitornis unicolor
CTATATGTACTGGTAGAACTAATCTTATAGGTCTGTGCTGTCTGTGTCTGTGCCCTTCCAGTCTGGTGGGACTGATAGTTTACACATGTAATGAAATCTATCCTATCCTCCTATCTATATGTACTGGTAGAACTAATCTTATAGGAAATAAGAATATATCTTTTATTAACTGAAAGACAAAAGGTTGTTTCTAAAAACAGCAGCTGGGAAGCGAAGGAAGAACAGGAAAGCAGGAACAGGAAGGCAGCTACTATGTCCTTCATAAATCTTAATATCCATTGATTTCAATGTGCTTACATATGTAAATCCAAGATATCACAGAAAAAGCATGATTAGCTCCTATGATATTGCAGACCTGTAACTACTGCTAAAAATTAAAGCCCCAGACAGGTTTTCCTATTTGCTTTCAATCAAGTGCTGAGTTCAGTAACCTATTGATTTCATGAAAAGACTACAGTTTCAGGCCTAAATCTAGGAAGTACTAGTTATTACATTTTTCAGTCATGCTCAGTATCTTCTTGCTTTCACAGGGGTGTTTCCCTCTTCAAAAGAAATTAAAACAGAATGAAACCATAAACCATTACTGAATATGATATCTTAAAGGACAAGATCTTAATCTTGAAATTAGGTCAGCTACTGCATGCTTAACTGTCTGCACAAAATTTGCATCAGACTCTGGCACAGAGGCAGTTGTGCCAGATTTCGCGCTGGCAGAAGGTAAGAGCTTTTGGATGCAGGCGCAGCAACACTCTTGGCTCCAGAGAGGGCTTTAGTTCGTGAAGGTGACTGCCAGGGCTGCAATTCTTCCAGTTGTACCTGCTACTGTCTTTGAGCCAGCTGCTTCGGGACCTGATCTCTACCAGCACATGAGAGCACAGGTCTGTGCTTGGAAAACCCAGTTTGCATTTGCACTGCCTTTGGAGTTACAGTAATATTCTGTATTAAGCTAGACCTCTAGCAGTAAGTACCCAGTATTCACCAGTACTCGAGGTTACTCTAAGCAAAGCCACAGCTGTGGGCTTGTACTCAGAGTGGAAGAAACACCATTATTTAGCATCTGGCTTATATTGCGAGCAGACTCTTACAATGGCTTCCAAGATGTCTTTTACTGCCAGAAGTTTTTTCTGGTACTGATCAATGGTCTCTTGGTCTAGTAGCCCCTGTCTCAGCAGAATTCATTTGTGATTTACTAAACTCAGATAGATCATGACTATCTTTCAAGCCCTTTACAACCTAACAAAGGGACAGATTCATTTCATTATTACAGCACAGACTTATGGCACCTGATTTGCCAAAAAAAAGTATCTAGGATAAAAATAGGGATCTGAAATTGAGCTACTGATTTAGGAGAATAACAAAATATCCAGGTATATTTCTGTATATAGCAAATGGAGCACAGTACTAAACTCATGAGACCAATGATTTTCTTCTGCTCTCTGAAGCATGGACCTGTGACCAGCCCTTCGCTTTTCCTTATGATTTTCTACAGCTATATTCCTTTTTTTCCAGATACACATTGATTTTGTCATTCAAGTAGACTTGCCACACATTTCAGCCTTGCTACTCAGAACCAGTGAGAGTCCTCTGCAGCACCTTGGTCTGTGTTGCAGTAGCAGAGCTGTGAGGTCCTTCCATGCCCCTCCTACCACAGAGGCCACAGGTGCTGCTCTTGCTCTCTTCTTTTTGTGTGGAGTGATCCCAGCACACCGATTCCAGTACACAGAAAATGAGATGGAGAGGCCTGTTGCAGGGCTGTGATTCTACCCCCAGGTACAGCCCTCAGCTGGTCCTCTCCAGCCCTCTCAGATGCCACTGCAGGACCCAGGTTTCCTGTGTGAAAGATGGATTTCATCTAAACTGTCTTTGGCTTCCCCAGCACATATATGGGCTACCTTACATATGGTATTGGCTTATGTCCTTCTGTCCTCATTACAGTTATACTAGCCCTGCATTGCCTTTACAGATACATAGATACTGACACACATGGGTGTGTGCATAAGGTAAACATATTTACAAAACCATCTGCAGCATATATGTACCTACTTCAGTATAGACCATGTCAGAACGACCTGTTCCCCAAATGATTTCAGGCAATAACTTAAGTGGCCCACTCCACAGCTAATGCAGCTCAGCAGAGGCAGGAACAACTGTTCATAACAACTCCAACATTTTAGAATTTACACTTTCAACTGCACCTTGCAAGTTGTGCTTAGTCAACCCTCCCATGTAACATTACCTGCAGCACTCAGTATATGATCACTGCTTTACCATCAGTGTCATTAACAGGCACTTTGCTAATGCACGTCAAGTATTTGCTGTACTCAAGTACAGCTGTGAGAAAAATGAGCAAAACAGTCCACCTCATTAAAAGACCGCATTGAACTGAATTGTCTACTATATTACTTTCACTGTCACAACCAGCTAGAATTTTACTTGTTTTTCTCATAATGGCTTCTTTGGACTTTGGGTTTTCAGTCTGGATAAATTTTGTCAACTAACCACTATTCTTCTCTTTATTAGAAGTATATTTGGGGCAGCATAAAGAATAATTGTTAAATTTTTGGTTGCTGCTTCTTTTTTCTGCCACATCCACCTTAAGGTACACAAAGCTCTCAAACATACCCACTATTTAAACCAGTGAAGAAACACTTACCTTTTATTAAAACTGTCAAGAGAAGGGCTTTCTGCTTGCTCTTCTCAAAAAAAAGAAGAGATTGGTGAGATTATTTGTTTTGATAAAGAAATAGGAAAATCAGAAGTTTGCCTAAAGCTCCACATCTTTCAACTACGAAAAAAGCATAATCTGGGAAGAAAGAACCAGAAAAATTGCTAAAAAGCTATCAGAAAAAAACCCGATCAAATAAACAGACAAACAAAAAAATCACCCAATAATACTACTACAGAACATGTGTAAATGAACTACAGAAAATAATGAGGATTTTCTACCATTTCATTTTTGTCTCTGCCTTACCCCTCAAATACAACTTTCAAGACCCCTGTCACAATGTCTGTTGCTGTAGTAATAAATGTCTCTGCATGACCTTGTGAATAGAATAATTTATGAAAATGTGTTTCTCTGCTGCTCCGCTACTCTGCAACCCACTTCCTCAGTCTGAGTCATAACAGCAAAGACTGGAATTAACAAATCCTGATCCGTAACAGTTTTACCTTTTAACAGCCTATCTTGCAGACACTGCTATGTCTGAATTTGTCGTAAGCAGAAGGGTTTGGTGTTCTTAATTACATCGTTACATTTGCTTTAGCCTTATTGAAATTGAGGAGAGTAACTCAGAAAGACAAGGAAATACTTTGGAGTCTTGACATATAATATAGCAAAGGACATGGGAAAAACAAGTGCTTCTCTTATGCAAAAATGAGAGCAGTAGCTAGACGGTAGTCTAGATCAATGTCAGGTCAGGATTATGAACTGTAGGAGTGACTGCTGGGTAGACATGCCCTTAGGCAAAGGTGAAAATCTACTACTATTCATTTGGATAATTGTGTGCTGGTCTTCATGATGGATCTATACGCTTTCTACAGTTATGTTGTAACCACAGGCAGTGTTTCTCAGTTCATAAGAACCCACAGTAGGGAGGAAAACACCAAACAGTGGTAGACAAAATAGAATAACAAATTCATATGCTCCTGCAAGCATAAGCAAGGTGGCAAATTGTTGGGAAAATATTTATTTTTAATTTAGCACCATTTTCCTTTGGTTGGGAATGAGAACCACAATGGCAGCGCTACATCAATTGCTCCTTGTGTACTTAAATAAAGATTTGATGGTCCTTGGATTTAAAAAGATCCAAATGCTTCTCTGCAACATAAAGGTAGATTATTATAATTACTAGTAGTAGTTAAACTTGATTCTCATCTTTGCACATAGCTCCTTATGCTAAAGGGCTGATCCACATAAAAATGCTCTTCCAAAACCTTCCATGATGGTTTATAGCCTTGTCTGAGACCACAGAAGATTGCTGGGTAGGGAAGAGGGGCAAAGACTGATGTAATCATTTCACTGTCTCTAGATGTTACCACTTTCCCAGTTTGATTCCAGGTACTCCCCCAGAAGGGGTAGCAAGGTCTTGTACATCTGTCATCACAAAGTTTATTTGTTGACTTTTAGGAAGGTGTAAAGATAGAAGAACTTCTTTCTGCCTGGAAGATGCAACCCAGTAAAGGTTGCTTAACTACTCAAAAGGAACACAGACACAAAAGATTTTGATTTTTAAGGAGGTTGCCAAAAGACATAATTTCTCTTCTTCACATACTATTCCTATTTAATAAACCAGAAGAAAGATCTTTAAATCTGCTTTTAGAAGAAAATGAAAGTAGCAAAGGTCTGATTTGACTAACACAAGGTCAAATGCATCCTCTGTCAGTGTGGTATAAATCTGGAGTTCTCACAAAATCAGAGCTTTAGCATGAAAATTTCTCAGAATCACAGAATATAAGGAGTTCGAAGGGATCATGCAATCTAACCCCCCTGCCAGAGCAGGATCAC
>NW_010207750.1:0-6408 GCF_000695765.1 Mesitornis unicolor
CCGAGGCCCAGGGCGGCCCAGGCCGGAGCCACCTCGGATCCCGGCCCAGGGCGTCCCCGGGTGTCCCCATTGCCCACGTCCCCGTGTCCCCGGGGTCACCTGGTCGGTGTCCTTGGTGGCCTGCAGCGCCTGCAGCAGCAGCCCCTCGTCCTCGGCCAGCACGAACACGTCCTGGATCCCGGCCTGGAGGCGCTCGCCCGGCTGCAGGAAGAACGACTTCTCCCCCTGGGGACAGCGATGGGGACATTGTGTCCCTTATTGCCACTTCTAGGTCCCTTAGTGCCACCTCAAGTTCCCTTAGGGCCACATTTATGTCCCTTAGGGGCACTTATAGGTCCCTTAAGGCCACCCTTAGGTCCCCAAGGGCCACCTAAAACCCCCTTAGTGCCACCTTTAGGACCCTTGGGGTCACCTATAGGTCCCTTGGGGCCACCTCAAGGTCCCTTAGTGCCACCTCTAGGTCCCTTACTGTCACCCAAAGTCCCCTTAGTGTCACCTAAAGCCTCCTTGGGGCCACCCTTAGGTCCCCAAGGGCCACCTAAAACCCCCTTAGTGCCACCTTTGTATCCTTTAAGGCCACTTATAGGTCCATTATGGCCAAATTTAGGTCCCTTAGTGCCACTCTTAGGTCCCATAGGGCAACCTCAAGGTCCCTTAGAGCCACATTTATGTCCCTTAGGGGCACTTATAGGTCCCTTAAGGCCACCCTTAGGTCCCCAAGGGCCACCTAAAACCCCCTTAGTGCCACCTTTGTATCCTTTAAGGCCACTTATAGGTCCATTATGGCCAAATTTAGGTCCCTTAGTGCCACTTATTTTATGGCCACTTGTAGGTCCCTTAGTGCCACTTATAGGTCCCTTAAAGCCACCTAAAGCCCCCTTAGGGCCACCTTTACATCCCTTAGGGTCACCTATTGGTTCCTTAGGGCCATCAGATGTCCCCTAGTGCCACCTATTGGTCTCTTATGGCCAAATTTAGGTCCCTTAGTGCCACTCTTAGGTCCCATAGGGCAACCTCAAGGTCCCTTAGAGCCACATTTATGTCCCTTAGGGGCACTTATAGGTCCCTTAAGGCCACCCTTAGGTCCCCAAGGGCCATCTAAAGTCCCCTTAGTGCCACCTTTAGGTCCCTTAGGGTCACCTAAAGCCCCCTTGAGGCCACCTAAAGCCCCTTTATGGCCACTTGTAGGTCCCTTAGTGCCACCTTTGTATCCTTTAAGGCCACCTATAGGTCCCTTATGGCCAAATTTAGGTCCCTTAGGGCCAGTTGATGTCTCTTAGGGCCACTTTTAGGTATCTTAAGGCCAAGTTTATGTCCCTTGGTGTCACCTAAAGTCCTCTTAGTGCCACCTTTAGGTCCCTTAAAGCCACCTAAAGCCCCCCTAGGGCCACCTTTAGGTCACTTCTGGCCACTTATAGGTCCCCAAGTGCCACCCTTAGGTCCCTTAGAGCCACTTAAAGTCCCCTTAGTGTCACCTAAAGGCCTCTTAGGGCCACTTTTATGTCCCTTATGGCCACTTCAAAGTCCCTTGGGGCCACATAAAGCCCCCTTATGGCCACCTTTAGGTCCCCAAATGCCACCTCAAGGTCCCTTAGTACCCCCCTTAGGTCCCTTATGGCCACTTCTAGGTCCCACAGCGCCACCTTCAGGTCCTTTAGTGCCATTTACCGGTCCCTTAGGGTCACCTTTAGGTCCCATAGTGCCACCTTTAGGTCCCCAAGTGCCACCCTTACGTCTCTTAAGGCCACTTCTAGGTCCTTTAGGGCCACCTATAGGTCCCTTAGGGCCAACTTTAGGTCCCTTAGTGTCACCTAAAGTCCCCTCAGGACTCTCAGAGCCACTTAAAGTCTCCTTAGTGTCACCTAAAGCCCCCTTGAGGCCACTTGTAGGTCCCTTAGTGCCACCTTTGTCTCCTTTAAGGTCACTTATAGGTCCTTTACAGCCGCCTTTAGGTCCCTTAGTGCCACCTCAAGCTCCCTTAGGGCCACTTTTAGGTCCCTTAAGGCCAACTTTATGTCCCTTAAAGTCACCTAAAGCCCCCTTAGGGCCACCTATAGGTCCCTTAGGGCCACCTTTAGGTGACTTATGCCCAAATTTAGGTCCCTTATGGCCACCTCTAAGTCCCTTGGGGCCTCCTAAAGCCCCCTTAGTTCCACCTTTTAGGTCCCTTAGTGCCACCCAAAGTCCCTTTATGGCCACCCTGAAGTCCCCAAGTGCCACCCTTATGTCCCTTAGGGCCACCCCAAGGTCCCTTAAGGCCAAATTTAGGTCCCTTAGTGCCACCTACAGGTACCATAGGGTCACCTCAAGGTCCCTTAGAGCCACTTTTAGGTCCCTTAGTGCCACTTATAGGTCCCTTAAGGCCACCCTTAGGTCCCTTAGGGCCATCTAAAGCCCCCCTAGTGCCACCTTTCAGTCCCTTAGGGCCACTTATAGGTCCCATAGGGCCACCTATAGGTCCCTTAGTGCCTCTTATAGGTCCCTTAGGGCCACCTTTAGGTCCCTTAGTGCCACTTATAGGTCCCTTAGGGCCACCTTTAGGTCCCTTAGTGCCACTTATAGGTCCCATAGTGCCACATTTATGTCCCTTAGGGCCACCTCAAGCCCCCTTAGTGTCACTTAAAGTCCCCTTAGGGCCACCCTTAGGTCCCTTATGGCCAAATTTAGGTCCCTTAGTGCCACCTATAGGTCCCATAGGGGCACCTATAGGTCCCTTAGTGCCACTTATAGGTCCCTTAGGGCCACCCTTAGGTCCCCAAGGCCCATCTAAAGCCCCCTTAGTGCCACCTTTAGGTCCCTTAGTGCCACTTATAGGTCCCTTAAGGCCACCCTTAGGTCCCCAAGGCCCATCTAAAGCCCCCTTAGTGCCACCTTTAGGTCCCTTAGTGCCACTTATAGGTCCCTTAGGGCCACCTTTAGGTCCCCAAGTGACACCTGAAGTCCCCTTACTGCCACCTTTAGGGCCCTTAGTGCCACCAAGGCTCCCTTAGGGCCATCTAAAGCCCCCTTAGTGCCACCTTTAGGTCCCTTAGTGTCACCTGAAGCCCCCTTAGGGCCATCTTTCGGTCCCTTAAGGTCAACTTTAGGTCCCCTGGGGGCACCTACAGCCCCCTTAAAGCCTATAGGTCCCTTAGAGCCACCTGAAGTCCCTTTATGGCCACCCTTAGGTCCCCAAGTGCCACCCTTACGTCCCTTAGTGCCACCCCAGGGTCCCTTATGGTCAAATTTAGGTCCCTTAGTGCCACCTTTAGGTCCCATAGGGCCACCTCAAGGTCCCTTAGAGCCACATTTATGTTCCTTAGTGCCACTTATAGGTCCCTTAAGGCCACCCTTAGGTCCCTTAGGTCACCTAAAGTCCCCTTAAAGCCACTTGATGTCCCTTAAGGTCACCTATAGGTCCCTTGGGGCCACCTCAAGGTCCCTTAGGGCCACTTACAGGTCCCTTAGTGACACCCTTAGGTCACTTAGTGCCACCTTTAGGTCCCTTAGGGCCACCTCAAGGTCCCTTAGTACCCCCCTTAGGTCCTTTATGGCCACTTCCAGGTCCCACAGTGCCACCTTTAGGTCCTTTAGTGCCACTTACAGGTCCCTTAGTGCCACCTATTGGTTCCTTAGGGCCATCAGATGTCCCCTAGTGTCACTTATTGGTCTCTCATGGCCAAATTTAGGTCCCTTGGTGTCACCTAAAGCCCCCTCAGTGCCACCTTTAAGTCCCTTATGGCCACCCACAGGTCCCTTAGAGCCACCTAAAGTCCCTTTATGGCCATCCTTAGGTCCCCAAGTGCCACCCTTACGTGCCTTAATGCCACCTTTAGGTCCCTTACTGTGACCCAAACCCCCCTTAGTGTCACCTAAAGCCTCCTTGGGACCACCCTTAGGTCCCTTATGGCCACCTCAGAGTTCCTTATGGCCACATAAAGCCCCCTTAGTGCCACCTTTAGGTCCCTTAGTGCCACCTAAAGTCCCTTTATGGCCACCCTTAAGTCACCAAGTACCACCCCAAGGTCCCTTATGGCCAAATTTAGGTCCCTTAGTGTCACCTATAGGTTCCATAGGGCCACCTCAAGGTCCCTTAGACTCACTTTTAGGTCCCTTAGTGCCACTTATAGGTCCCTTAAGGCCACCCTTAGGTCCCCAAGGGCCATCTAAAGCCCCCTTAGTGCCACCTTTGGGTTCCTTAGGGTCACCTATAGGTCCCTTGGGGCCACCTCAAGGTCCCTTAGGGCCACTTATAGGTCCCTTAGTGTCACCTAAAGCCTCCTTGGGGCCACTTATAGGTTCCTTAGTGCCACCTTTAGGTTCCTTAAGGCCACCTCAAGGTCCCTTAGTACCCCCCTTAGGTCCCTTATGGCCACTTCTAGGTCCCACAGTGCCACCTTTAGGTCCTTTGGTGCCACTTCTAGGTCTCTTAGGATCACGTTTAGGTCCCCTGTGGCCACCTTTAGGTCCCCAAGTGCCACCCTTATGTCCCTTAAGGCCACTTCTAGGTCCTTTAGGGCCACCTGTAAGTCCCTTAGTGTCACCTAAAGTCTCCTTAGGGCCACCCTTAGGTCCCTTAGAGCCACTTAAAGTCCCCTTAGTGTCACCTAAAGCCCCCTTGAGGCCACTTGTAGGTCCCTTAGTGCCACCTTTGTATCCTTTAAGGCCACTTATAGGTCCCTTATGGCCAAATTTAGGTCCCTTGGGGCCACCTCAAGGTCCCTTAGGGCCACTTATACGTCCCTTAGTGTCACTTAAAGCCCCTTTGGGGCCACTTATAGGTCCCTTAGGGCCACCTTTGGGTGCCTTATGGACACTTGACGTCCCTTAGGGCCACCTCAAGCCCCCTTAGTGTCACTTAAAGTTCCCTTAGTGCCACCTATAGGTCCCTTAAGGCCACCTCAAGGTCCCTTAGGGCCACTTATAGTTGCCTTGGTGCCACTTATAGGTCCCTTAGGGCCACCCTTAGGTCCTCAAGGGCCATCTAAAGCTCCCTTAATGCCACCCTTAGGTCCCTTAGGAGAACCTAAAGCCCCCTTAAAGCCACTTGATGTCCCTTGGGGCCACCTCAACATCCCTTAGGGCCACCTCAAGCCCCCTTAGTGTCACCTAAGCCCCCCTGGGACCACCTTTAGGTCCCTCAAGGCCACCTCAAGGTCCCTTAGTACCCCCCTTAGGTCCCTTGTGGCCACTTGCAGGTCCCATAGTGCCACCTTTAGGTCCTTTAGTGCCACTTACAGGTCCCTTAGGGTCACGTTTAGGTCCCCTGTGGCCACTTTTAGGTCTCTTATGGCCACCCTTAGGTCCCCAAGTGCCACCCTTACGTCCCTTAAGGCCACTTCTACGTCCCTTAGGGCCAACTTTACGTCCCTAAGGGCCACCTTTCAGTCCCTTAGTGTCACCTAAAGCCCCCTTGAGGCCACCTAAAGCCCCCTTGGGGCCACTTATAGGTCCCTTATGGCCAAATTTAGGTCCCTTAGTGCCACCTTTAGGTTCCTTAGTGCCACTTCAAGCTCCCTTAGGGCCACTTTTAGGTTCCTTACAGCCACTTGATGTCCCTTAGGGCCACCTTTAGGATCCCAATTGACACCTGAAGTCCCCTTACTGCCACCTTTAGGGCCCTTAGTGCCACCTGAAGTCCCCTTAGTGTCACCCAAAGCCCCCTTAGGGCCACCTTTCAGTCCCTTAGGGCCACTTATAGGTCCCATAGTGCCACACTTATGTCCCTTTGGGCCACCTTTAGGTCCTTTAAGGCCACTTATAGGTTTCTTAGAGCCTTCTAAAGTCCCTTAGAGCCACCTTTCAGTCCCTTAGTTTCACCTAAAGCCCCCTTGGGGCCACTTATAGGTCCCTTAGGGCCACCTTTAGGTGCCTTATGGCCACTTGATGTCCCTTAAGGCCACCTCAAGGTCCCTTAGTACCCCCCTTAGGTCCCTTATGGCCACTTATAGGTCGTACAGTGCCACCTTGAGGACCTTTAGTGCCACTTACAGGTCCCTTAGGGCCACCCTTAGTTCCCTTAAGGCCAAATTTAAGTCTCTTAGTGCCACCTACAGGTCCCTTAGGGCCACCTCCGTGTCCCCAAGGCCCCCCCACGCTCCCACCTTGACCACCAGCTGCTGCCCCAGCTGGGGGGCGCCGTCGTCCCCGACGGGGTCCAGGATGACGCAGTACTGGCGGGGCCCCAGCGTGGTCACCATCACCTCGGCCACCACCTCCTCGAAGACGTCGGGGATGTAGGCCTCGCTCTGCGCCTGCGTCACCAACCACTCCTCCCCCGTGCGGCGCACGCGGCCCTCGGCGTCCTCGAACGTGCGGGTGGCGCGGAGGTGCAGGGCCTTCTGCAGGGGACACGGGGGGTGACGGGGTCACGGGGGTGTCGGGGTCATCGGGGGCATTGGGGTCATTGTGGGCATGGGGGGCATTGAG
>NW_010207751.1:0-2753 GCF_000695765.1 Mesitornis unicolor
GTAGGTGTTGATGTCACTGCTGCCGTTTTTTTACTAACCTCTGCAGGTGAAAAACAAATTCTCCAAAGGGAGAAATACTCCCGCTGTAATGAATATGTGTGACCGTGCATATTTTTAACAAAACAATTATTGAAGTACAATTGATAACCAAAATCCAGTTTAGGTATAACAGTTTCTACTGTTATACACACATTTTAAAAATGTTTAATACAGATAACAGAAGAGCGTTAAGTCTTGCTCAGCTTTGTTGTAATTGTTTTGCTGTATGCTGGTATTTTCAAATCAGATGAGTCACAGTGGAAAAAGGGGTCAGAGGATAAAAAAGTCAGTATGTTAAACCATGAGGTTTTTAGGCCCATCTGCCCCAGAAGTATCTTCTCAGTTCCTAGAGGTTCTTTATATGATTTCTCAGTAGGGAGCATCAGGACATCCTTGACTCCAGGCTCTGCACTGGGGAAACAGATTGGAGAGCTGGTGTCTCAAACTAAATAATGAATGGACTGAGTTTTGTGGAAATATTGAGTAGAGTCTTGAGTTTGTATCTGCTTCTGTAAATGGAAATTATGAGAATTTGGAACTTGAGAGGGAAAATGAGGAGTAGGTGACCTGAGATACATATTACTTGAAAAATTCAGAAATTACCAACTGTGAAAACATTTTAGACATGGAGAGACAGACTAGACAGAGCCCATGGGACAGTGAGGCAGTATGTCTAGTCAAGTGGATGTAGCATTAGCAATAATCAGTACCACACTTCTTGTTGAGTGCATAGAGTCAGTTAATGTTTTAGTTATTCCTTTATCTTTTCATTAGAAGAAGTAATTGGATCCCAAAGAAGCTGATAAAAAGACTTTAGAAGGCATTTAACACTAGAATCAAATCACCATGTCTGTACGTCTGCAACTCAGCAGTATAAGATGTGGAAGGTTTTCAGGCTACAGAAGAGCATGCAAGGAACTTAATTCCTCTTTATACATACTACTAAGAACAGCATGTGTGAAGGAAGACCCAGCCAGTCAGTCTCACCTCTGTGCCTGGCAAGATCATGGAGCAGATCCTCCTGAAGGCTGTCCTAATGATTCTTTACTGTGAGGTTGGTGAGGCAGTGGAACAGGTTGCCCAGGGAAGCTGTGCATGCCGTCTCCCTGGAAGAGTTCAAGACCAGGTTGGATGGGGCTTTGAGCAACCTGGTCCAGTGGGAGGTGTCCCTGCTCATGGCAGGGGTTGGACTGGATGAGCTTTAAGATCTCTTCCAACCCAAACCATTCTGTGATTCTATGATACTCTGAAGCAAACATCTGCAGGGCTTAGGCCTTTACTACCACTCATTATCTGCCTGTCTTCTTACTCTGCTCTTAAGGAAGACGCTACAGACTGGGATGTGTCCATGCCCCACATCTTAAAACCTTAAAAATAAATACATATTTCAAGTCACTAAAAGAAGTATCACAGATCCTGTAGTGTTCTGTTCTTAATCTGAATAGATCCAAAAGCATAGAAAAATAATTTGTCCAGTAAGTTCAGCGTCTGGGTGGAGAAATTTTTTGCTATTTCCATCTTGATTTTGATTTTTAAATCTCATTAAATTTGATAGATCACTATAAATATCAGTCCTGTGACTGATTTGCAGTAGAAAGATTTGCAATAAGTAAGATTTGCAATAGAAATTTGCAATAGAAATATATGACATTTAAGTATTTATTCTATGTTATCTTAATTGCAAAGTAATTAATAATTGGAATAAAGAGCTACTTGAAAACAAAAAAATTCAAACTGATTCTTTGCTAGTTTGAAATTTCCTCTTTAAACACATAATTAAGGGAACATTACAAAAGTAATATTGCTTTAGAATTCCTTGATGAAATGGTTAGAACTACCCCAGTTTATGTTATATCACAATGTGGCTCCTGCATTTTCCTGGAGATGCACTAGCTAGCTGCTCTTGCAATACCACTAGCACTGCTCCTAGTGGTAAGTGTTCATGTGTTCTTCTACACTCTGAAGTCAAATGATGAACACTTGGGTGTGAAATTTAAAGGTCATGGTGGTAAAACTCTCCACTTCCATGTGAAACACAATCTGTGAGCTATTTCTGTTGTTACTGTGGTAGTTTGATTGGTATTATAGTTCCAAACTTTTCCCAAACCTTGTTCAATGCTATATGATAAAAAGACTAAGGAAGGATGCTACTGCCCCCTTCAGCCCTCAGCTTCTGATGGGATCTTTGGGAAAATGGTATGTTCATGTGTGACTCCCCACTGAATGATTGTGAAACAGCACTCTCCATGACTAAGGTAATATGTAGAGTCATTTCACTTGAAAGACTAGGTTTTCCTGTAATGTCAGTGCTTCCGGGGGCCAGGTTTATCCAGCAATTATAGTCTTGTTTGAAAGATGTCTCCTCAGGTTTTCGGTGCCACCAGGCTTTCTTTTTGAGCTTTTGCAATTCAGTTGGTCTACCATGCTGAAAATGGATGTACACTCCCCTGTCTGTTAAGACTGTCATGACAAAAAGCCTCTTTTAATGTGTTAGGTGTTGAAATGCTTTCAGAAGAAGGTTTAACAAATCATCTTTGTAGTGAAATTGAGCTTGTGCTTTTTTATGGCTTCAGTAGCAGAGACACATGACTGCTACTGTGAATGAATTCAAGTTGTATCATGCCCTTGCGCTGCTGAAGAAATTTTGAAGACATTTTACATGTTGGATTAACCAATGTATCGGAAGGAAACACTTAGCATTTGGCATACTATTA
>NW_010207752.1:0-22611 GCF_000695765.1 Mesitornis unicolor
AGCGCTGCACCGGGTTGTTGTTTCCCAAGTTGTAAGCTTACCTTCCAGCAAAACAAAACAAAAGCTGTGGTGAATAGGTTACTGCCTGTCCCCATCACCTGGTGAGGGAAAGGAGTACAGGGGTCTGTGAAAGATACGGCCACGTTTGCTGAAGGATGAACCAATGTCCAGGAGCGGCCTCCAAGGCTCATTATTCCACTGTCAGTCCTCAATGGCTCCATCCTCCTCATGGCGTTTTTCATGATTGATACCTCCTGTCATTGACATGAGAATCTGCTCCCTCTACACTTTATGAGAAGCCAGGTAAAATAATTCCACCATGCCTTCCTTTTTATGAAAATGGAGCAAAGCGTGGCACACAGACATTCAATCTCCCATTGGAGATAAAGTACCTTCATTTACTAGCTCAGAAAATCAATACCTGTGATTTGATATGAGCATTTATTTTCACTTAACTCCTTTCTATCACTGAGCCATTGGGGGAAGGCAGGAGAGCTTCATTTAGTGCAGCAGGATTTGCAGCGAATGTTGCCGAGCGAATCGCATTTCACTGTGCGTACACATTCATCTGTTTTTCCAATATTTGTCTTATGTGGCTCTGCCTCTCCCAGCGGGATCAGAGGAAGGTTGTGTCCAGACGTGGGGCAAGCCACGGACCATGGGCCAATATCTTGGACTATGGCACTACTGCCTAGTATGAGCTTGTGTGACCAGGAGCATCCCTTTGAGTGGGCAGAGGACTCGGTGGCTCTTGGGGGCTAGAGGGTCATTTCGGGAGTCATGGAGCTTGAACACCAGGTGAGACACATATTTAATTTAAGGAGAATGACATAAGAAATTCTATGTGGGATCTGCATGGGAAAAGGCAAAATGAAAGAGAATTTGAAACAAGTCCCTTTCTCACAAGGACAGCAGAAGCCAGGGCTGCCTATCACTGGTGTGCGCTGGCTGCAGCATCATCTGGCTGTTATGGCTAAGTGCCCCAGCAGAGACAGTCCCCTCCGTTGCCTTCATGGGACCCCAGAGTGGTTTTAAAAGCTGCCTGGGGCCGTTTCCAAAAACCAGAGGAGCGCTCTCAGGGGTGCAGTCACATCCCTACAGAGGGGTGATCACTGACACTGGCTGGTGTTGGTGTGGAGGCATGCGGGTGGGAGAGGAAATAAATAATCAACAAAAAAGTCAGCTTGTCAGTGTGCGAGGATGGAAATGAAGAGCACTGACCAGCAATGACCTTTTGTTTACATTTCCCTCCAAAAGGGAGAAATAATTGCAGTTTCTATGTGATGCTGCCTTCAAATTACACCCTCTCTCCCTGCTCTATTCAAGACCAGCCAGTGATGACATTAGAGTCTTGAATCAAACTAAGTGGTTACTATGGTGTCAGGCTGAAATTATGAATCTCAGAGCCCGCCAGCTTGGAGAAGGAGCAGTGGCGGACACGTAATTAAAACTGGGAGAGAGAATAGAAGCCACATTGTATCTGAATAGCAGCGAGATTGCACTTCCGAGGAGCGGTTACCAAAAAGAAAAAAAAAATGAGGAAGAAGAAGGAAAAAAAAAAAAAAGATGTGCTTAGCAATGCAGTTAAACGCATAATCAGGGACCAGGAACAATGCACTCTGCTGGTATTTCATTGCTGGCTGTAGCTCTGCTGCTTTCCCATCAGTGCCTCCAGTGCCTGCCTAGAGCCCTCCCCAGCATCCCGCAGCCCCCTCGGAGTGAAAGACAGGCATAAACCCAAAAAACCTCCCCACTTTGCAACCAGAAGAGCAGCTTTGGAAGGCAAAGCGATGGCGTGCAGGGTGGTTGGGTGCACTCTCTGCCACGCTGCTTTCCCCTGCGTGGGGCCACAAGCAGAGTGGTGATTGACGAGGGGCGCGGGGTAAGGGCAGGGTGTTGGGAAGCAGGACTGATTCAGTAAATTCAGCGGTCATTAGCAGAGCTCATTGTGAGTTTGATAGATCTGCGCTGCTTTGTTACAGTTAAGTGGACTGATTGCGGAACACAGAAACGTTTTTAGTGACATGACAGCTAATTTAGAAAGGGGGGGAGTGGTGGGAAAAGAACAGGCATTATTCCATAATTATATCTCGCTCTGCTCCAGCCCCATGACTGACTCCCCTGAGAACATAACTCCGGTTTCTCTGACACCCTGAACAAGAGCAAGATGTCAGGCTTCTTCCTTTGGGCTGCTGCACAGTGGGTCCCAATCTGCTTGGGGCCTTTGATGCATTTATCCCACTGCCGTACTCGTTAAACGCCACCGGTGGTGCGATTCTGTGAACCCTCACACAGCCCAGGCATCAGCTTTCCATGAATTCTTAACACAACACAAAGGATTTTGTTCTTGTCTCCTGTCTGATGTTGGAGGCTGCCCGATCATCCACCCTTCTGATGTCCGCTCTGGATGAGAGGAAGAGATGAGCAGGGAGAGCAATTGGCCCCGAAGCTGGGACTTGGGCCATTCCTGTCAGAGCCCTGGGACGAAACAGGCCAGCACTACAGATACCCCTCTGCTTCGTTTCTAAGGGGAAGATGTACAATTAATAGGAGATAAAAAGTCAGAGTAGGGTGCATTGTTAAATATAGTCAGCAGTGCACCAGCAGAAGTTGCTGCCAAGGGCTATCAGGAACATCATTTGCCATGTACAGATGCTCTGAAGAAGATTTATGAATTCACCTTTTAGATAAGGTGTGACTGCTGGGCCAAGACGGGGCCGTAGTTCATCAGAATGCTTATATATGTGCTTGGCCATTTAGGTGCTGTGGAAATCAAGAGACCAGAATCTTAATGGTCCTGTACAAGACAGCATCAGGAAACACGTGCCAGAACGGGTTATTTTTCATCACTGGGCTCAAAATGCCTGAGCTGAATGTTCTCAGGAACAGATCAGCTGAGAGAATGGATGCTGTTTCCACCCTCTCTCAGTCCTGGCTCCACCTATGCAGATAATTAAAGGCTTGCAGAGCAGGCTTCCAACACTGCACAAGAAAAATATCACATCTTTTTAATTGACCACCTGTGTATGTAATATAAAGAAATCCAGACTATGGCTGGTAGGCAGCACAAGAGTTGTCTTCCATCTTTCTTCTCTCAGATCTTTGAGTCTGCATTTAAAGAGAGAGAAGTAAAAATAATTGAAATGCAAAGCAGAGGGGTGTGGAGTTGGCAGGAAAGCCAGGGGGGCAAGTCCTGCATTGGGAAAAGTCCTCAAATGCAGCTGCTGCTCCATAGGAGCCGTGGGCTATTCTTAATGCGCTACGGCTGAATTTGGGCTTTCAATTGCTGTCATTAAGAAGGCAATACCAACTCTTGTAATTATTACATCAACGTGGCTCATCAGAGGTAGCCACCTCCCCTCTTGGACACCTGCTGGATGCCTTGCTATGCTGTAGAGGTCAGGTGAGTCTGCTCCAGTTATACCAGTCTGGTAGAGCTACTGGGGCTTGCACATTCCTCGTATAACCACAGATATGCTTAGGATGGAGAGCTCTATGGTCCAAGGATGAGAGCAGTTGGGCAAGCCAGACTGAAGACTCCAGAACAGATCTAAGTGGAGTTTCTTGGCTGCTTGGAACATCTCTTCGCAAATCTGACTTTCAGTGAGTATTTCCCTGGTACAAATATTCCCCCACCAGGAGGATGCTGAAGTGAAGGGGTTGGGGCTAAGTGTCCTATGGGAGTTTCCTTAAGGAGGAAATTAAAACGGTTCTATCCCGGGAAACATTGCAGGATCTGTGGTAAGAGTACCTGCTTTTAGGGACCCTTGGCTACAGCAACACGTAGGATGCGATTGCCCCTTCGTGTTGTAACTGATGCAGATCTTCATAAAGGAAACAGCAACCAATGATCAGGGATTGCCTAGGGCTGACTGTCAACGTGAATACCCCTTGGCAAACTTAGGAGGAGGTGCATCTTCTTGCATTTATGGCTTTCATGAGAATCTTAGATTTTTAAGAAACGCCAGGAAAACATCTGTCAGGAAAGATGTAGGTTAATCCTATCTTGAGGCAGAGGGGAATTTTTCCTTGTTCCAGCTCATTTTTTCTTCAGCTTAGAAAGATTTTAATAAATTTCCTTTCCCTCAGTGTTAGCCTATCCAGTTCTTCTTTCACCTCTTCATGGTCAGACAAAATGTTCCAGGCCTTAGTTGCTACCAGAATCCCTGTTATAGCAGAATATGAATTATATGATTAAGAAAAATATTCAGAAAATAGAAATATTTGGCCAACTCTGTTGAGTTTTAATTAAAATTAATATTATACCTTACTGGAGCCGAAATGCTGAAGCATCACATGTAACTGAATATATTTAACCAATTAACTAAGTCAAACAAGGCTGTCTAAACTTAATCACAGGCCTCTCCATTCCCCTATTACGTCAAGTGCTGCTAATGCTGTTATACTTTTGACAAGTGGCCCCTGGCAAATGAGCAAATCAATAATGGATTTGAGCTGGAGAAGAGGGGGGAGGCACTGAGAACGTTTGCATTTGTGCAGTGCCTTTTGCCAAAGATCTCAAAGCACTACATGAACTTCCAATTTGTTGAACTTCCAGCAGTGTGGGCAGGCAGGACCAGGGCGTTGAATCAGTCACCTTCACGGATGGCCCATGTGAGGTGGAGGGATGAATCTAGATCTAGACAGGGCTTTGGACTCTGTGCTGGACTCGTGGCTTGTGGTAGACCTCACCCTGCCCATGTTGAGACAGGGCTTTCTCAGTTCCCACCTTAATGGGGACTCTCATAGGACACTGAACTCCATCACCTTCAATTCAGTAGTGGTTTCCAATCTCAGGTGCTGAAGTCTGTCTCCATGACTGCTTGGACCAAACTTTGGCTGCTGCAAGACTCAGCTACATGACCATAGGGTTTGATCATGATTGGGGGGTGGACTGGATGATCTTTAAGGTTCCTTCCAACTCAAACCATTCTATTACTCTATGATCATCCGACTACTGCCTGCACTGGGACTGCTTGGGATCCATGGTCCTCTCACACCTATTAGTCTCTCCTGAACTCTCTCCATCTCCTGTATTGCAAAGTAAGTTTTATGGCCCATTCAGGCTGACAGGAAGGTGCAACACAACTTGGTTGGCCATGCCCATTCTCTTGGAGGATAATAGTGCTTTTAAAAAATTTGGGAACAAGTGAAGTTTTTAAATGCTCTGAAAGAACCAACATTGATTTTTCATTTGGGACATTTTTGCAATAACAGTTAATCTCATTGCTGGGAACCTGCTCTTAGTATTCATCCTGGATTTTCCTATTATTAAAACAGAAGACTAAGGACATATTTGTCATGTCTCTTGTACAATAAGTAGAATAAGTATTTATATAGTCACAACACTTGACTGTTTAGCCTGAAATTTGAAAGACCTTTCCAAACACTAAAGCAATAACCCAGGTGTGGAAAGCAAACATTTTTAGACCCACTGTACAGGAGGAAATCGAGGCCATGAGAAATCCATGCATGATTTGCCTGATACGATGCATTGGAACTGTGGCTGAGCTGAGCAGAGAGTTTGTGGGATTCATTCTCCAAGCCCTCAACACTTTTCCTGTATTTTTTCTAAAACATATGCTATACATGTACATTTTTTGCTCTTTCTATTCATGGAGGAAATAAATGTACAAACCAGTTTTCCAATAATAGGTCCTTTATGTTGTATCACAGTGTGATTGAGGGATCTTTACGTTCCCAGAGGGGATCAGGCTGATGACACTGATGCCAAACCAACTCTTCTAAAATCAGGAGCTCAGCACCAGTTTCGGCAGCTCTGGGATGAACCGGAGCAGTTTTCTTGACTCCAATGGAGCCGTTTGGGTTCGCTCCTGGTCTGGAGTCTGTGGTTGTTGATGTTCAGGAGGGCTCAAGCCCCATCACACAGCAACAGGGGGGTAAAGAGCAGCGGTGGCGCTCAAAGTGAACAGGTTCTTAGAGGAATGAAAGGCAAAGATGACTCGTCCCCCAGAAAGCAGCGATGTCAAAGGAAGAAAGTTTCAATAACGGTAGATAAAACTGTGACACATGAAAGGAAACTTTTGACTATACCGACGCAGTGAAGTTGTGTTTAGGGGCTCACATGTGTGGGAAGGGGATAGAAATTAATACTGAGGAAAGATGGATGAGGGAATTTCTCTTATTAAAGAAGGAAAGAGGCCCTGATGGAGGCAGAAAGGGTGGTGAAGGCAAACATCCCACAAGCTCCCGAATTTTCATGGTGGGGAGTTGGAGCAACTTCACATCGCTGAAAATCCCGGAGCCCCTTGGCCGACACCTTTTGTGCTCTGCCTCTGCGGGAAGATGACTTCATGAGATAATGATGGTATTTCAGCACGAAACTCCTTCATTCCTGCAGCGAATTAAAAGAGGAAAAAGAAAGGAAGGGGGTAATAGGTGGTGGGGGGAAAGAAACCGATGTTATTCACTCCTTTGCAGCTGACATTAAAGGCTCCTTTAAGGGCCAGTGGGTTATTAACTTCCTGTCGCCTGCCACAATGATACGCTGTGACATATTGTCACCGCATTCCAGCGAAGCCTTAAACATTAATTGGGAAGTAAGATGAGTGAAGCGGCTTTAATGAGATACCTTGTTGTAACTTCTAACTTTACACATTATTTACAGTGATTCCACTAATGGTTCCATCCATCAGAGACAGGGAGAGGGATTGGGGAGGAAAGCAGGGGAAGGAGGGGGTGAAAAGAAAGAGATGGATATTGGAAGTTGAGTGAGAAAGGCAGGGAGTAGGGTGGGAAGATGCTGTAAGATGCAGGACAGAGAGAGAGAAGTACCATCCCCCTTGTGTTTTTGCCCCTGGATTTACTTTCCTTCAGTCATTTTTCATCTACAGCAGCAAAAATATGGGGAGGGAAGTTATTCCCTAACAAAATCCCACCGAACAGCCTGGCATTGAGCCCCCAACATTGCTATCTCATAAGCAGCAAAGCTGCCACAGCCTCCTGAGCACCTCAGCTGAGGCAGGTTCACCCCATCACCCTGGTGTGATGGACCAGTGGGACATCCCAGCACCCCTGCGCAGCAGAGAGGGGCATGAGGGTGCTGGGCTGGATGCACAAGGGTGATGGGTGATTTCTTGCCTTTCTCAGGTGAGGCTGTTCAGTGTAGAAGCATTGCAAGCAGGGGATCGTGTTGCCAACTTCAAGTGTTCATTGGCCTCCTGGTTGCTTTACCGTGCCTGTGTTATTCCTCCCTTCCCTCCTAACTCCTTTTCTCTGCTCCCTTCTTCCCTAGGATGCTGACTGAAGTTGCATCAAATTCACCTGAGGTTTCCAGTGTGGGCAGGAAACCCACCCCGGTTGGATGGGCGGCTGGAAGCACATTCATGAGGGTGTTATTAAATGCTAATGGGAGATGCTGCTCTCAGGAAGCTGAGTCAGTAAAGCAAGCACTGTGAAGGTAATGAAAGGATCAGTGGAGTGAGTTTGATTAAATCTTTGCTTGAAAATTTAAAAGCCAGGTTGTCAGCACCCCCTTACTGAAACCACCCCAGGTGGGACGGCGTGGTTGTTAAAACTAATAAAAATGCTGTCCTACTTAAACCTACAGACAGCAGGTAAAGCCACCGAGACACCAAAGAGTGCGGATTTAGAAGGCAAGACGTGGGGAGGCTGCACTCTCCAAGCTGGTGCTGCCTGGTGTAATATCCAGGTTTGCAGCTGAAACAGAAAATCATGGAGCTGGTGGAAGACCATGACGATAACAATATGGCCTGGCAGGATAATGCCCAGAACACCAGGCACTGCATCTAGAAGGCTCTTGCTTTGGGTTGTAGACTGCATGGTTTTAGGATGCTCCATGCGCAGCAGGTTTATGCTCCCTGCTCTGTTTTCCATTAAATCATTTCTATCCTTGTTAGCAAAGCCCCACAGAAGCAGCCGCAATCATAGCTAATGGATTCCAGTTTTATTCCTAGGTTTAAAGCATATGTCTTTTTGCAATGCTGGGTTGGATGGCTGCTGAAATGGAGCAGACAAAGAGACAATTAATTGCAATACGGGTGTATAAAAAGCACCTGGGGATAGATCAGCTGGGGGAAATGCACCGAGTTTAAGAGCACATGCGCACGCCAACGGCTCCCATGAAAAGTTGAAATTCCGAACTCCACTCCCAGCTACCTGTCAAGGTTGGCGTGCCTTTAATTATAATGTCTGTGTGCTTCTTTAGGCACCATTTAATTCTCTCTGACAGCCACCCATTTAAAAATAAAGGCAAACACTCAGAACTTAGTGGCAGATCGGAGCCAGACAAGGGATGTGCTAATTGCCAGATGTTGTTCATTTGACTCTGATCCATTACCAAAATTAAAGAAGAAAGAAATGGAAGTAGGAGAAAGGAAAAAAAACCAACCTGCCCTGCCTCCCCGCCGCAAAGCTGCCTGCAGGTTTGACTCGCTGCTGTTACCAAACTTCACTGCACAGAGCACATTGGGGTGTTTCTGCATTAGCAGCCTCGCAGGCCAAGTCACTTTATGCAATGGACTGTGGAGCATCTCTCCTGGGGTCCGGTGTTCAGCAGCTTCCAGGGCGAGCAAGGAAATCTTTCCCCACAGTGAAGCCATCTGTAGCCACTCTCTGACATTTCCAGTAGCTAATCTGCTTTATCAGAGATGAGGAATTTCCATAGCTGGTGGCTCAGGAGAACAGGAGGAGAAGTCAGAAAGACAGTCTGGATTTGAAGTCACTCTTCACTCTGATGGTTGCTAACACCTCGTCCCGGCATCTCTCGCGCTATTCAATCTGGAGAAGAGGATTGCTAAGTGCCAAGGGAAAGGAAACAAGGCTAAGGATGAAGGCACAGCTTAGATTTGCTCCTAAGGTCAATCTGAGCTGGATTTGGACTCAGCCCAGTAGGTTCCCCAGTGCGTTTTGCCTCTGGGAATGCTAAGGGGAGTTTCATTTATTCACCAAAAAATAAGCATTTAAATCCAGTTAAGACATAAGGATCTATCTGAGAGATCCACAGAGTGCTTAGGGGACACTGGAGCTGAGGGAAACCTGACCCTTCTGGAGCAGTTTGTCTCCTTCCAGGCAGTCGCTGTGTAAGGTGTGGTCCCTGGAGGGCAGGGATTTGGCAGCAAGGAAGCAGTAAAATCATCATTCCTTCCTGAAACCCCTGGGGAAGCCACTCCAGTGGATGTCAGTGTGGATGAGCTGGAGAGCATCTGCTTGTAACAGGAATTGCTGTGGAAATCCAGGCTGCACCACACTGGTCACACATAGAGATTTTGCATTTGGGACTGGAGCATTTGTTGTAGTGCTCAGGCCTCATCACTTGTTTCGGAGCATCTTTTGCACAGTGGAGCCAGATGATGCTCAGGGAGCAAGGCTGGGCACAAACACCCAGCAGTATCTTGTGGCTACTTCTAGCAAAACATCAAGGGTTTTGATTATATTTTAAGATAAAAGAGCTTCTCTTCCAACTGCCATGGAGATCAGTTCATTAAATAAAACCTAAAAAAAATGCCTCTGAATCTTGTTCCTTACAAACTGTTTGGGGTTAGCCATAAGGCCGGGCATTTATGGTGAGCAGAGCTCAGCTGCGAAATGTTCCACGTGCAGTGCTTCAAGATCCACTTTCAAAATAAAATCAAATAAATACATGGCTGAAAATGGCATTGCACATGGGATTTCAGCTCGTTATCCCCTGAAAGCTGCCCGACACCCAAATGGCACCCTCTTGAACTGCTCTGTTCCTTTCTTTTTCACCATGATGTATCAGATTATTCATTGACCCTTCTTTTTCCACCGGTTCATAGAGCTCCTGTCAGCAGCCTGGGCTTAAGAAAGGGTTTGGATCTCCAGACGAAAAGGTCCCTGTAGGATAGGATGTGGCCTGGTACAGGAAAGGACATATGGCTTCACTGTGGGATATCTTCCTCACCTCCAAGTCAAGGTTTTCCTGATACATTCTCAGAATTACGTATGTGCCTAAAATATGTAATTAGGCTCGTGGCTCCCATGTAGTCAGTGAGCCTGAAAGAACCAGAGCATCCATAAATATTGGAGTTTTTTTTTAATTACTCATTCCATTAAGAGTAAAAAGTAGGACAGATGAGCTGTGAAGGAGGGTAACAAGGCAAAATTATTCTTCAGTCATTTGTGGCTGCTCTAATCCACATGAAAAAAGTTCTGAACAGCAGTGTTTGGGTCCTCCTCCCTCAGTGGGGTGAATGCAGCGAATTCATTAAACAGACAACCTGGCTGTGCCTAAATCCTTCATCTGTCACAGGGATTTGTTTTAGAAATCTCTGCTCTTGCATGAGATATATTTGGATTTGGAGCACAAAGAGCACCTTCGTTTAATAGCTCTCCAGTCTTATCAGGTTGGCCTTCCTTGGTGCTGTCCTTTTAGTTCTCTGGGAGTTTATTCTCATAACAGGCTCATCTATCGCTTTGTCAGATATTCTTTTAAAATGGGCCCTGCGCGATAAATTGACTCAGTTCGGTAAAATTCCTTCCTTTAACTGGTCCATATGGACAAGAAAAATCCATTATTAAGTGTACAGCAATAATGTTTTACAAGGACATTTCTGGCTTTCCACCCGCTGCAGATTCAGTTTAATTTTGACAATATTTTTAACCAGCCTATAGGGTGTTTTGTCCATACTTTGCTAAAGAGGTCAGCTATTTCATACAAGCCCTCATTTGCAGCTCGATCTCCAAACACAACGCATGGGCCACCTGGAGAAGGAGGTCTCCATGGTGGGCACTCCCCTGATGACCAGAAATCACGCTGCAGCTGGCCAAAAGTCACTTTTCTTCAGGGTTTTCTTGAATAATGGACTGTCTACATGGGTCAGTGCAACGCTGCGACGCTGCACTGCTTTGGGACCCACCAAACCGAGCACATTCGGTTGGAGGAGTTCAACCATATTCACCCAAAATTGCTTGCCAATTGCAAAGCGACCCTGATAGGCTTCTTTCTTTAGCACCCGTGCATCAGTAGCAAATCTCACCGCCCTCTTTCTCTGCACATACGATGCTACTTGCTGTGCTCTGCACTGAAAGTCAAGAGTTATCCTAAGGGCTTTGAGATGTGCGTCATTTTGCAAGCAGGAGGCAGTAGTCAGTTGAAATGCTCCCTACATGAGCTCTAGATGAAACGCAGGGTGAGCAGAGGGGAGAGAGGGAACTATATTATTTTTTCTCCCTAATAAGGAGTGATACAGAACGAGAATACAGTATACAGTTCACTTAACTAATTTTCTAACCAGCAGTCATTGCAATGTTCTCTCTAGGATTAGAAGGGACAAGGAAAGAGGCAGAATAATAAATCCAAACTGGCTTTTTGCAAGCTACAACCATATCATTATAGGAAGGAGTTTAAGGACATCTACTCTGGGGAGAAAAAATTAAAAACAGAGGCCATTTCAGCTCACCCTTGGCAGCACAATTAATTAAAATTAAATTCAAGAAAAAATAAGTTTTGGATGCCATCTGAATAAAATCCCCCATTTAAATAGTGTTCTCTGGAGATTTGGGGCTGTCTGAGTTGATTTGAACGGGAAGATGCATCGTCTTGGGGTGGAATATACCCATTTTCCAGCCGTGACTGCTGTCTGGGATGCCAGTCCACATTTTCAGAGGAGGAAATTTTCACTTTTCTCTTGTTCCAGGAGAGATGGGCTCTGAGGAAACGCAGCAGGAGCCAAGGAGCAAGGTGAAGGCTGACACGGTGGCCCCCAGCATGGCTCTTGGGACATCCTTCAGCAGCATGACAGTCCCACTGTAAAGTCAGTTGTCATTCAAAAGAAAAATCAGCTGAGTGTATATATTTGAGGGTTTTTTTTGAGGGGACTTTCAATTCTGTTTCGTACTTTTCATTCACACAAGATCAGAGGAGAACCCAGCTGATCCAGGCTGCACCACATCCTGATTGGATTAGATGGCACCGACTCCCCCCAGGCCGCAACCCCAAGGACAGAGAATTACATGACTTTTCCATCTCTCCCTTCCTGTTACAATCAATGGTAAATAAATGAAATGCCGATAGGGGAAGAGAGTTATGTCCCTGGAGGCACATCCCCATCCTAGAGCACTTGGTTCCTTTTTGTTGCTTATAGCAACCCAGGCTGTTATCTGTCCTGGTCCCCGTCCTGCAGATGCAGTGTCATCTCTCAGGAAAGAAAACAACTAATCCCAAGGGTGTAAATCTCCATCTCCGAGGTTTGTCTCCCAGACATCAGTATTGCTCTGTCCATATCGAGCCTGCTTTCCCACTGCTTCAATTTCCAGGCCACTGGGGAGAGCTCTGCTGCCTCACACAACAGGCTGGATTACTGGGTTTTAGCAACCAGAACAGAGATTGGCCACTTGCGTATCTCCCACCACCAGTTTACTGTTTAATTGCATAATTATTTAGCAATGTCAAAAGTGCATCGAGATTAGAAGAGACGAAGCTGTGAGTGTCTTTGAAGGGATGCTTAGGAAGGGCTTGCTATGATACAGATACACCTGCAGGCATGGAGAAGAAAAGATGGGGAAGCTTTTCTTTCAGACAGGGTCTCCAGAGGCTCTTTAGCCACAGAAATGCAGTGGCATTATTAAAAATGATAACTGTGTCATGAAAAATGAAATGGCAGGTGGCAGGCAGAGTTTAGGATGGAACAGGGGAGATGTGGGTTGTTTCACTGCAGCTTACGGATACCACAGCAAGGCATTTGGAGATGGATCCAAGAGCTGACATCTTCTCACTGACTTCAGGGAAAACTGGATCAGGCCTTAAAAAATCAGCGGGATGTTGAGTTCACCCCACTGGGGTTATTCCTGATTTATACTAACGCAGGAGATCAGCCTGAGATCTGCTGCCTGAAAGTGCCATTTCTCTCAGGAAAGAGGAAACAAAACCCTTGCATTAATATTCCTCTGCCTGTATTTGAGAGGAGCAGAAATAGCTCTGGATCTTCAGCTTTGCATGATGCCTCACCATACATCCCACCCTGACGGACCCACCACTCCATCCCTGGTGCTCTCCCTTCCCTGCCAGCACCCAGGGCTTGGTTTTATTCCAGGCTGGCAGGCAGGGCTGTGCGGTGAGAGCCACAGAGGCTAAACTGCTTTTAAAAGCCACTTAATAAAGCTAAGCAGAAAATCTAAAATGAGTTAAAGGAAACTAATGTGAATCTCAATTTTTAAAATTCATAACATTTATCAGTGTCTGCGTGAAGCAGTGTAACAGAAGTAAACATCGACTCCCATTGACTCTGCTGGCTCCCTGCCTGCGCTGCTGACAGCAGAACCTGTCCCTCTCCGTGTCACGGTGCTGCTGTCTTGGGGCACGTTAGAAGGATGTCTGGGCTACCTCAGCCAGGGTCTTTCGTCTTGTAAAAGGCCAGGATCCTCTGCAGTCTGAAGGAGCAGTGCAGAGGCACAACCCGGTGTGTTGAGAAGGAGCGTTTGCTGCAGCTCTTTTACATGCTGTTCGTCTCCGACATTCCCTGCGAGATGCACAACTCCCGAAGCCGCCAGGAGGGGAGGGATAATCACCTCTGCGCTCCAGTCCTTCCTCCAAAGCAAAACGTTGCTAAAATTGGTAGCGCAGAGGTGACAATTGCATTTGAGATGTGTTTTGCAGTGCTGGCGAGGGTCAGAGAAATGACTCTGGAAATGGCATCTTGTTATTGCACATACTTAGTTTGTAGGCAAATTCCTTCCTGAGTCATATCTGCCGGGCTGGCTGACAGAAATAAACCAGCCCCGAGTGGCTGGGGGGGTGGTGCACCAGTGCTTGTCAAGACCCCGTGCTTGCAGGGCTGTCTCATCCCTCATGGGTGCTGCAGGTCTCCCACGGCAGGGAAAGGCAGATGTGGGGACTGGGTGCAGAGGGAGAGGTGACCTGTGGATCACCAGGGTTGGGCTGCAGTAGCGAAGGCTTCGAGGAGGGGTTGCTCTTCAGCCGCTGCAATGTGGGGCAGCTCTGAGTAACTGCAGTGAGCCGTGATGCTTTCCACCCGCAGAGGACTGGGGTGGGTTGAGAGATGAGCTGGGGCAGGGATGGATGGGCTGCACAGGATCCCCTTCCAGCCTGCTGCCTTATTCCTGGGGGGGATAAAAAATCACGGCCTTCTCGGCCTTGGGGAATGACTCTTGTGACTTGCCTCTGATCATCCCCCTAAAAGCACTCAGCTGAATTTTTGTTTTCCGAGCCCTTTTCCACTGTAACATCCATCAGGGCACTGTCTTTTTACTCCTTCCTTCTCTTACAAAGGCTTCGCTCCAATTGTCTCCTCCAGATGAGACCAAAAGCTGCTAGCATTTATCACTGTCACCAAAGTATCCTTTTCTTCTGTTTGCTGACACTTCACCCACCGATCCCAATTACTGGCTGTCTTTTCTTCCATTCATACAAATTCCCCATGCAACTTTAGATCATCAATTTTCAGCAAATGGGCTGTTGGCGAGCGCTGGGCCCTGCCTCATCCCCCTGGCTGAGTGGTTGCCTCTGACACACGGCATCCTGACTGCTCCCGGGGCTGGATGAATGAAACTTTGTCAGGAGATCAATGAATGAAGAAGAAAGAGCTCGTTTCCCTTCTCAGATTCCTCCAGAATTCACAGGAATTCAGCATCAGGCGGAGGATCGCATGAGGCCCAGATCCAGCACACGGGGAAGCACTTGCATTTCGTGTTGGCCATGCTTAATGAAGCCCAAATTGCCAAAGGAAATGGGAACGACGCAGAAGTCTTGAAAAGGGATGCAGGATGCACATAGATCTCACCAACAGGTCAAAGAGGGACTTCAGTGCAATCCTTCCTGTGCTTCAAGCCAAGTATTTCTTTGAACCACTTGGAGACCAGAACAGTCTTTCTCCTCCCCAGCATGCTGTTGCCTTTCTTTGCTGGTGTCTGGGAGCATCGCGGAGGTGGTCCCAGCTAAACACTGCTCCATCTGCACGTGTCTGCGGTGTGCTGCTGCCTCGGGCTGCACCGTGGCATTTCCATTCAAGTGCCAAAATCAGATGAACACCTTTCCACAGCCCTTTTGCACCTCCCGGTGCATCCATGTACCACTTCTCTGCACCCTTGGCTTGTAGGATTGATCAAAGGTGAGGAAGAAGACATTTGGTTGGGATCTCCTCGTTGAGACTCTGAAAGCAGACACATTAGGATGCTACTAATAACCCTTCAGTATCTTAGCACATGATAACTGCCTCCTAAAATATTAATCAAATCATGTCATGTGATCCTAAAAATAGGCTTTCCGATTCCACTCTGCTCTCTCCTTAAGGTTTCTTGGGTGGTTTATAGCTGTTGTGCTTTAACCTTTTCTGGCATTTCACTGATTGTAGCAACTGCTTTTCCAGAAAATTGCAAAACCCAATGCCCTTTCCCGGTGTGTACACACATCCACGTATATACCTACACACGCCACTCAGCTTTCCCACCGTTTTGGCACAAGTAACTCTTCACTGTATGCAAATACATTAATCTACCCAAGGAGATCAGAGGATTTTATTCTAAAATACAGTGCTGCGTAATCTCAAGCTCTTTTTAGCTCTTCCACCACCTCGTCTGTCCTGGTCCCCTCCAGGATAAGACAGAAGATCCACACACACGCCTGAAGATTTTGGGAAGCCAACCAGCACCTGTGCCCCTCGCAGGTCTGCGAGGAACCTGACTTCATCGCTTCCTTTCTGCTGCTGCAATGCTAATGGATGAAGCTCTATAAATATTTGATTGACCTGTCACTGCCATGCTGCTCTCATTTATCACTTGCTCAAGTCGGATCTGAATTACTTCGGAATATTTTGTGCTGTCTTTACCGAGTGTTCAATTCTTCCCTCGCCAACCCCATTGCCCACTTTGACGCAGCACAGCCTGTGATGGTGCAGCTCCTGAAAATGGCTCCTCCTGGGCCAGGTGAGAACACAGAGCCAAGTGCTTGGGGCAGTGAAGATGTGAACCTAAAAGGATGCAAAAATGACCCGGACAGGGCAGGGTGATGTACAACGGGTGAACCCCTCCAAGCTGCAGTATGAGGGCGTGCATACCGCAGCATATGAGATCAACACCCCCCTTCTGCAATTTCCATAGTGCTGAGTCCCAGAAGAGGATTACAGATTTACAAGAAATTCAGGTAATTTGCTCGTCATGTTACCCATAGGAAGTGAGTAATTCTCCTGCGCTCACTGCTCTAATCAGAGTCTGAGTATTTTACTAGCAAGGGCTCTGGAATAAATTAGGAGATACAGTCCATACAATCAAATTCTATTCTGTTCATTTTCACTCCCGTCTTCTCTAGACTTTTACATTTGGGATGAAATCAGCAAATTTTAGGGCTTGCCGAGATTGAAATGGCTGTGTTTAGTGATGCAGCCCCTGAGCGTGCAGAGACCGGTGCTGCTCCGCTCACAGTAATGAGTCCCCCTGGGGTGCTTGTGGCCCCGACTGCCCCGGGCTGCCACAAAGGCCCTGTGCCCGTGCTGCTAAATCTACTGACCCTGCTCTGGTCCCCCTGCAAACCATCACTGTGTCCTCTCCAGCACCTCCACAGTCCCCCCTGTTGATGCCACACAGCCTTTTGCTATGGATCCACCCTACAAACACAGTCTTTTACTATGGATCCACCCTACAAACACAGCCTTTTACTACGGATCCACCCTGCAAACACAGCTTTTTGCTATGGATCCACCCTGCAAAATCCCAGCTCTGGAAGCTGGCGGGGACTGGTGGTGTAGGTGGTGTATAAATCCCATGAGCTGAGTTGCCTTTGCACAGATAAATCCTCCTCTCAGCCCTCGAAAAACAAAAGCCTGACACATTGAACTACTCCTATCATTAGAACTACCCCTCTCATTAGCTCTCCCCCCTGCCTCCTCCCTTCCTCGTGTCAGCAATACGCTGATCCATCCTGCTTATACCAGCTCTTACCTATACTCCAATTACTTTTTCATCTCCCCCACCGGCTGTTTTCAATACTATTATCTGCTGCATTTGCTGGATCTGGCTTTCAAGCGCTTGACTGATGCCTGATTCCTGTAACCAGAACATGTCTGTTGATTGGACTGTCAATGGATTTCTTGGCAGAAAGGGCATTGGGCCTTGCAAATGTGAAACTGTATTTCAATCTCATTTAGGGGGAAAGAGAAAGGAGAAAGAAAAATATCCTACAGCCACATTTTTCCTTGCTCTCTTTGAAGAAGTGCTTTAAGTAAACAAGCGTTTTACCTTTTTTTAATAAGGTCATTTGTGACATCACACTCCTATCAGAAAGAGGAACATTTTGCGCTGTGTATTTTCAGTGCTGGAGTGCCCATCTTCATTTTGCAGCAAACGGCTTCTTACCAATTCCCCTCTTGGGAGGAGAAGAGCAGGGAGCGGGGAGGGAGATGTACATCCATCCCTGTCTCCTGGCTGCCTGCAGTGACACCTTGCTGTAACAGGAGCATGCAGAACCATCTCCTGGCCAGCCCTCCGCATGCCTGCGCGCAGCCAGAGCCTCTCTGGAAGAATGCACCTTTGACTTTCCTAAATAACAATGCAATTACCTTCAAAAGCTGGCAGCCAAAGTACGTGCTGAGAAATGGCTACCATTAAGAAGAAATTATCCGCTCTCAGGGAACGGCCAATTTGTTAACTCGTGAAGGAGGAGAAGGATCCCAGAAAGACCACGTGGCTGTGAGGATGGCGGTGGGAGGACGGCTGCTTCCAGCCAGCCTCGGCCAAGGCTGGGGCAATCTCCTGGGGTTTGAAGGACGAGCCCTGGGTGAGTCGGATCCAGTGCATTTTGCTCTCTGTGCGGGCACAAACAAGCAGGTCTGTGCCATGCAATTGTCCTCAGTGTGTGGGGTGGGGGTCCTGCAGAGTCATGCCAGGCTTGGGAACTGCTCACGAGGATCAAGGAAACGGTCCTGCTGCTGGAGACCTGAGCTCAAACACACCCAACCTCCTCAGCTGCCTGTGGCTAAAGGAGAGCGCTGGCGCCGCCTGAACTTCCAAAAGCCCCCAGGTCAGGAGCTGCATTTGAAAACAAAGTCAAAAGCAGAGGGAAGACAGTTTTTGAGACAGGAAAGACCGAAGCAGAAATAAATTGCTTGAGGTTGGCTTCCATCAGTCTGTACCTTTAGGGCTGGACAGGTGAGTTCGCACACACTGAATATATTTTCCCCGCTGGCTTATCGAGGGCTCTTCGATACAAAAAGCCAACTCTGATCTATGTAGAAAGATCCAGATTCTGTTTAACATTGGAGGCAACCTTTGATACGGCACCGAGCTACAGAAAGCACTGTGTGACATTTTCATATCTAAATGCAACCCCAGGAAGCCCACCAGTGAGTTAGGCGGGAACGCAGCTGAAATCACTGGTGCTGACAGGACTATGTCTGAAAATATTAGTGATTCCAAACTCAGAGGCTTGCTTGAGACCTTTCTGGAAGACAAAAACAACCCTCAGTGACTTGGAAACGGATCTGGTGGGCTTACAGTGCTAAATAAATAACAGCAGAATCAGGGAACTTTGAAGATTACAAGATTTTCTAGGTCACGTTGTCTTTTTTCCCCCCTCGGCCAATACAGAGTGTTTTGTAGAGTGTAGCCTTGAGACCTCCTTCCAAACCAGCCCTAAACGTTACAAGCAATGCAGTTTGACAACTGCTTAGCAGAGACACACAGGCATTGGCTTTGTAGGTGCTGAAGCTGTTAGAGAATAGCTGTTAATCTAAGCAAGTATGTTTTGAATATTTATTACCTTTTTAAGAGGAATAAGCTTGGGAAAAAAATTAAAGAAGAGTCTGGAAGTGGCATTTACAGAAAATCCCTCCCTGAAAAGGCATGGATAATCACTTTCCTCATCCCTAAACAGCCCTGACCCACTGCTCCCATCTTCACCTCCTTCTCATGCTCTCCTGGTTAAGGTGAGATAGCCCAGGTGTGGAAGAGGGGATGGACATGGACCTTTCAATGTTTCCAGGTAAAAAAACCTAGAAAAACAGGCAAAAATGGACTTTGGTACCTAAAAGCCAGGGCAGGTGCAGGGCCAGGTCTGCCACGGGAGATGGAAGAAGGAGAGTGCTGCCAGTGGAGGACAGGGAGCAGTGCTGGGATTTCTGGAGACTCGGGTCCTTTTCTTCTTCTTGTGGAGAGAATGAAGTTTCCTTATCTCTGTCATGGCTGTCCCAGCAAAGACATTGCACAATCACAGGCAGCTGCAGTGAGGAAAACATGAATATGTTTGGAAACACAGACTTAGCGTAGCATCTGCTGTCCCCTCTGGGTCGCGCGGTGATCTCAAAGGATAGGTCACCACGAAGGGACATCAGAGAAGGTGGAGCAAGAACATCTGCCAGGAGATGGCAACTCCTACAGAGGTACACTGGCCAGCAGACCTGGGCTTTCAGCTCGAAATCCCATTCTGGGGAAGTGAAGTAGGCTCAGGAGAGGCTTTTTGGCTTCCCCAGTAAGACCTGAAGGCAAGGCATGGCTTCACCATAAGTGACGTGCAAAAACCCAGACTATTTCAGTCTTAGTCCCAGACTCCTGCATCTTACAGATGGTTATGTCTGGGCCAGAACTTTATTTCTCATGGCCATATTCAAAACACGCCAGCTTCAGGCAAACCCATTCTTAGTCTCCCTTGTTGAGCCTTGAGGAAAAGGGGATGGGACAGGAGGCAGTTTGGGATGCTATGGTCCTGCTGCGGTGCCGTGGGGACTCTGAGCCCAGTGCCTGCTCCAGTAGTGACCATGGGCACCACCTCCCTGCACTGCTGATGTCCTTCACCAAGCCCGTGCCCACCGCATGATGCCCCAGTGAAGCACAATTAGGGAAAGGCTGACAGAAAGGAGGGAGGATGAATACCACAGCAGCCTGAAAAGCAGCAGCAGGCCAAGAAGAGGTTATTCCCCCGATACATCTCTTCTTCTCCCTCCCCATCATGCCATCAGCCTCTTTAGCTTCGCGTGGAGGTTGTGAAGATTCATTAGTTAATGTTTGTGAAGCGCTGTATAGATGGAGAGAGCTATGTAAGTGCTAAGTATTATTATTATTACAGAGAGTCGCTGTTAAGGCAATGGATATGCTCTTAAGTGTCATTTCATATTTAATTAACATACAATAATTGTCTTCCTAAAGCTGCAGGTAAATCTTTATTCCTGACATTTCCTTTAAAGAGACATTGCAGCAGAACTGCTGCTAATGGGCCTCCTCCCTGCTGGTCTCATTTGGGGAGGAGTGGGATTAGCTGGGAGCAGGGGAAGCAGCAAGGGCTTTTTGTCCTCTCCACCACATCCCCATGCACACAGGAGAATGTGGCCCCACGATGAACCTGGGTTTTGATCACTGATCTGACCTGAAAGGTTTGCTTTGGCAGCCCTGTGCCAGGGGTCCACTGCAGGACCTGGTGAAGCACACGAACCTGCAGCCTTCCCCTAGGATTTCCCCTAGGGTCAGGCTATTTGCAGCACTGGCTGAGCACCACACAGGTCTTTTAAGTAACTAAACACAGCTGCAGCTGTACACCTTGCTATTATCGGTGGAATTAAAGAAATAATTTTAAAAAAAGAGGATAGAGGAGCAGTAAAGTACAGTACTGGGAATTTCCCTGCTATTTTTCAGCGACATCTTTGCCAAGAAATGGTATTCTCATAGCTAAGCTACGTATCTTTTACTGACAGAGGGAAGCAAGGAGAAATCATCTGTGGGGCCATCTGCTCCTTGAGCAAACGGGAAGGGGAAGCCACCTCTCCCACCTCCCAGCGACGCTCGCATTTTCAAGAGAGACAGAAGAGGTAAAAAAAGAAGCAGTCCATCATTAACTCAGAAATAACCCGCCTACAGGAGACACAGGAGGATGCCTGGGCCCTTCGTGTCTCTCTTTCTTACCCAAACGCCTCTTTTCTCTCACATGTGTTGACAAATCAGTGCCCTCTATGGGCATCTATCCAAAAAGCCCAAAGGACAGATTTCCTTTTGTTGCTCCCAAGGTGCTTGGGGGGCAGCCAAGGATGCTGCAGTGCCAGCACCAAGCTCTGCACCTTCATCTTTGCCATCATCCCTGTCCCGGTGGCAGGCAGGACACCAACCTGCATTGCTCTCCCCTTACTCCCATGCACACGCATGCCCTTCCTGCCCCCACAGCCACCCTAATGTGATGGTCTCCTCATCAGCATCGAGTGCTCTGAAGGTCACAGGTGAGGAAGCTCCCACCACGGCCAAGGACCAGGCTCTGCTCCAGCTCTGGCCTGGCTGTCACCCTCCCTTTCTGTCCCCATGGCTCCCAAGGCAGCTGAAGTGACAGCGTCCCAGGAGCTCACTCCTCGCCTCCACCTCCAACCTCCCCTTTCTTCCTTCAATCTCATTTATTTTGATTTGCTATGCTTTCCTCCGTGGCTTTCAGCATTAGCTGGGGAGGGGAAGGAGGGATGGGAGGGAAGCGGAGAGGGGTGCTTTTATAGCAGGGAGCCAAGGAAACCCTCCTGTTGCACTGGGCATGGGTGAGGGTCTGCGGGCAAGTGGAGCTGCAAAAGGGAGGGGAGACGATGGCAGATGAACGGAGCTGCAGGGGAGGGTGAACACCAGCCAGCGGCTCATGGTGAGATTTAAAAATGTAAACTCAGATGTAAGGTCAGACTGAGGGTCACAGGAAAATCGGCCAATTTTTTAGGCTGATTTCGGGTGTAACCTCTTGCGATTTGGAACATAACGGAGGTCAGTGAATTGGCAAAGTGCTGTCAGGACCTCGGGATGCTCTCGTGGCATCTCAGGCTATGATAGCTGACTATTTAATTGCCAATTCAGGGGAATGAAGGCAATGTGTGCTCAGGGAGAGGTGACGCTGGAAGGTTTGGTGCATGGGCCAGACTGCTGCGTGAAAGGGATATTTGTGAAATTCATCCTTAGTGCAGGCACCACATTCCTGTGATTCACGGCTACAGGGGAAGCACCTCGGTAAAAGCACTGCTCATTTTATCTGCACCTCATGGGTTTTGCTGTTCCTTATGAATTCCCAAAGGGATTCACTTGTCAGGAATATGCTTCATGAACTTCAGCCATCCTAGCAGACACGGGATTCAAATCCGTCATCTCCTGCCTCCTTTGACTGTGTCATCGCCCATTGCTAAGCAGAAGCTTTTGAACCAGTCACTGAGACAGCCCAGACTGCCATAAACTCAGTGCTTTCCAGAGCACACCAACCCTCTGGTCCTTCACAAATACAATTTAAGGTACAAGCCCTGCCCTTCAGATCCTGTAATTCCATGAGATGGCTCGTGATGTCCATGGCACTCCCCTCCTTAAGGAATCAGACCAGTGTATGATGTGAGTACTATCCAAAAGCCTATTTCCATGACTTCTTGTCCTGTATGTGTCCTCAACAGATCCCTGGGGAGATGGTTTGCAGGATTTGTCCACTTCTATTACCTACAAATCCCTTCACAATGGCTATGAGAAACTCCCCGGTTAAACCATCTTCTTGTGGATTGGTTTTATGCTTTGTACTCATTCGGCTGTAGTGTGAAAAGGAGAAGCAGTGCAGATGTACTTGAGGAAGGACAGATCTAAAGAGGACACTTCAAGTTAATATATAAAATCAAACCCTGAAACCATTAAAAGCCTCAACAAACAGGTGTCAAATACTGTATATACTTCCTGCTG
>NW_010207752.1:22642-41391 GCF_000695765.1 Mesitornis unicolor
TCCTATCTGACATAATGAATTATAGCATGAATTTTTAATCCATCTCTGGGGCAGAGATGGAACCAACCTCTCTAGAAATATAGCCCATGCATTTTGGATATTGCTATTCGCTGGTATTATCAAAGCTCTCTTTTTCCCAAAAGCTTTCTTCAACAGTCATCACCCTGCATTGCAGGTCGTCCAATAGGAAATTGGACCAATGATAAAGAATAAGAGAAGAAAGCAAGCAAAAGAGAAAATTCATGCCCGCACCACAATAAATTTTAAGAGCAGATGGAAGACAATTCCAGTTCTAAAGGTGTATACAAAAATATAATTAAGGTGCCTGCTTTTCAACACATTGTCCAGGAAGTGTACTGGCATCCAGAAATACTCTGAACAATCCAGCATTTTCAGGATGGAAATGTGTTTCTACATGTTAAAGGGAAAGGCAAGAGAGAGAATCCAGTTGCTATGGAAATCAGGCCATCTCCATGGGAATTCGGAAAGTAGAGTATCCTCCTGGCCAGTAAATCAGACACTGAGCAGCCATTTCTTGACCATGGCATTGAACAGATCTGAGCTGCTAACGGGACACATCATTTCCCCACCACTACAGCCCTGTTTCATTGTCTTAAATTCGTGAAGAACTGGGCTCTTACTGGAGTTAGGAACTTGTTATGAGGGGTGTTTCTGTGAAGGCATCTGCTTTATTGGGATATAGATTTATGTGGGTGGGGAAAAAAAGAAATCCTTGGGTTTGCAGCTTAGCAAATGGCTTTGCTTTCGCATTTGTTGCTGTGGAATATAAAAGGATCAGGTAGGTACACAGAGAATAAAAGAAATAAAGGTCACATTAAACACCACCAATAAGATCAGCTGGCAGTGCTGTGCAAATCCATGTCTTGTTCAGGACTATGCTCTTTGCATTAACAGGCTGACTCAAGAATATTCATGGTTTACCTGGGGGATGCCATCCCTTTGCCACAAGTGGGTGCCACTGGCTCTGCTGCTCCTGGGCACAGAAGTTGGGGTCCCACAGAGGACCCCATCTACAGGCCCCCCTGAAGACAACCGGTCCCCACCTCTGTCTTTCTCCCGTCTCATTTTATGGAGGAGACTGAGAAGCTCTGAGGCCAGGAGTGTCACGAGATGCTTTGCTGCAGAGCAATTCTGTTTTGTCATTAGATTCAGTCACTGGTGGGCATTTGGTCCCCAGAGCCCAGGAGAGTGGATATTGCCCTGCTGAAGTCAAAGGAAGCTTTGACACGAGCGCCGGTGTGCGCAGACAATTGGCCAATAGATAACTGATGGATTTACAGTGCTGAAATCCTTGCTTTGACTGCTATATGAACACGGTATATTACACATGTAAGTCCTGCATAAGCCAAGATTAAAAAGCACCTTGTACAAAAGAGCCCTGGTTGGATACGCCTTTGTTCAAGGGGACGACTGCATTACGGTACAAATGCACGTATGTCATTCAGCGCTGCTGAAGTTAATGGGGCTTTATTTGAATATATCTCAGTGGGTAAGTAAGGCTCACAGACAGAAATGTCTATCCAGTATACGTGTGTTGGAGAACACTGCTTGACATTGATGGAAAGCTGTTTGATATAGTTTCAGCTTTCAATTCATTTAGATTTTTAGAGCGCAGGCTAAGTTGCCCAACTTAATTTGCAATCATTTAAAGGAAGGGTTAAGTGAAGGTCGCAGGCTACTCTCATTTAGAGGGAAACCTCTGCAGTACTCGCACGCTTTGACCTTTTCAGTGTTTTCTGATTCCACTGACCAGCTGCGCTCTTTATAGCTCTGTTAACCTGTAAGAGACGTGTGGAGTGGTCATCTCCCACAGTAATGCAGAAAAATTTAAAAGGTTAAAGTAGTTGAGAATATTCCTGGCAAGATCAGGTACTGAATCTCTAGGAAAGGATTTTGTGTGTGTGTGTGTGTGTGTGTGTGTGTGTGTGTGTGGCAGGAGCTTGCTGCTCTGCAAGGTTTGCATGAGAAATAAATTGAAGAGATTGCAAACCAGAGCTGTATGCAGATGTAACCAGGTCACCCAAGCTCCTGCCGCAGGTTATCCCAGCAATCAGCTCAGTGCAGAGTGGTTTAATATAAATAGGGATCCATGCTGTCACACAGCTCTAAAAAATGGTTCGAAGAAAAATTCCAGCAGGATAGCAAAGCTAGGGACTCACGTCTCTTCTAAACTTCATGTGCAGATATGGGAAACGTGGGAAATTCATGCGCAGAGATGGGAAAACCCTGGGAAATGTCAGGTTTCAACATAACCAGAGTTAACCTCAATGAGCTCCGAGTGTGCAGCAGATGGGATGTGCTCTCATTCGGCAGTGCTAAAAAGGTAAAATACTTGTGATCCGTGCCCCATCTTTTTTATGCTCTAATTTTTCGCCCCAGGTTTATGATCCGGTTCCTAGTTCTGCTGCTCTCCCTTCTGCCTTTCATGAGGAAAAATGGAAAAAAATTAAACCAGAGAGCCACAGTGAGTCAAGTCTCTCATCTTCCCAGTACTGTGTCTTCCATGGTGATGGCTGGCCCCAAACGCCTCCTAATCCTGTTAGCTCTCAGACACCCAGCTTTTCAGGTTTTCCTAATGTCACAAATACCCGGAGAAGGGAAGAAGGGGATAGTTGGTTCTGAGAAATGAGGGGGGCTTTATGTCATCGTGATACGCTCTAAATATACAGAGAGGGTCAAAAGTCTCAGCTTTCGCCCTAGGACTCCTGACTGCCGCAGGCTAAGCCTCAAACTCCAAGATCCGTGTAAGAGAGCAGTGGGAAATCACTCATCATTAAAAATTGAAGTTGTCCAATACATCGGTCAAGGGCTGCCAGAGACTTCCCAGTCTGCAGCTCTGAGAAAAGAAAAAGAGCAGAGTGGGAGGCAGAGGCCTCCTCCTCCTGAGCATCCCTACGAAGGGACATGGGCTTCTCCAGCCAGGAAGAGCCCGAAAATGCGATTTGCCTTTCCAGACCACCTTCCAGCGCGGCAGGGAAAGGGCTGGTGTTACACGTGCTGATAGCGATAGTACATGGTACGTAGTCAGCAGTTTGTTGCAACCAGAGCTTCTGCTGAGCACGTATAAAGCCTGCCCCTTTCCTGTTAATTGAATGTAAGCCCTTTGGTACTTTTCTCTCTTTGATCTCACTCCGAATGAGACGTAAGGCTATTAAAGGCAGAGGAACCGGGCGAGCACAATGCTAGCAGTAATCTGTGTCAGGATGAAGGGATGTTACGCAAGAGACTAGGAATGAGATGGAGCTCAATTTCCCCCCTTCCCCCATTTTCTGATCTAATCCCGAAGGGTGCTTGTTAGTATTCACCGGATAGCAACTACAAAGCGCAAAAACTGATGGACGTAAGGGGAAAAAAATCACGTAACAAACACATGGAAAAAAATCTCGTTTGCACCAAAACACGCCTGCATCTCTAGGGCGAAGACTACCTGCATACCTGGGGATATCAAGGACTCTTTGAAGTAAATGCACATTACTGCATTCAGCCTGCAGCAGTACTGCAGGATTTAAGCACCACGGATTTAACACAGCACTACAGAGAAGCGCTGATCATATTCCAACCACAATGAGAAAAAAAAACGCAAAATAAAAAAAAGATTAGAAGATAATTACTGGAACTCATTTTGTACCCGGAGCAATTACTGTTTGGACTGGGGATGACTTGTAGGTGAAACAGTTAGGTCTGCGATAGAAACTGCAGACACAGTGTTAGTAGTCAAAACGTCAGTGCTCAGCTTCATTAAAAGAAAAACCCAGTTCCTTATCCTGGTTCTGCGTTTTCCTCCACGGTTACCAAAGTGAGCACTTACATAAACATGCTACAGATTTCAAAGCAAGTTATAAAATTAGCTAGTGAGCGCACGTAACGCCTCTCTGAAGCGCTGGAGGTGAATGTACTGCACCTTTCAGATGGTGTTAGACATATTGTAACATCCCTTTCTTCCAGATTTAGGGTTCTAAAATTATGAAGCCAAGGAATCTGGTTTTAAGAACTACGAAAATGCTTATTTTCAATCTGAAAGGACATTGAAGCTAGTTATTACTTTGTCATTAAAGTCCACTGGGATTTTTTTTTTAAATGTGTTCCTAAAGAAACCTAGAAATAGAAAATTTGAAGAAAGGAAAAGAAAACCTGAAACACTTTGGTTTGCTTTTGTCTGGCTGAAAATTAAACAAGAGACAAGTTACACAGAACAGTTAAAAAAAAACAGTGCTAATTTTAAAATAACAAAAGGGCATTTTTAGTCAGTGCTGACCAAAGCAGAGGATATACAGAACAAGAGTGGCAATCCCTACATGCTACAGATCCTCATGCCCAATAAAACCCTCGCCATGTATTTTAGCACCTGCAATCACTGGTCCCATGGCCCCACTGCTTTTTCTTGCTCGGTGCCTTGGAGCTCTCTGCTCTGTCTCTGCTTGGTTTGGTCTGAGCAGGCTGCATGGTCTCTGGTCACGCTACAGCGTCTTCAATGTTCAGCAACCACTGCAGCGAGCCAGCTCTCTGGTGGCACTTTTTAAGCTGGGAAACACGTTCCTGCAGCTGCTTTGACAGGAAAGGGCTCTGCCACAGAGCAGCAAACCCTTGTTTCTCCCTAACCCCTCTCCTTTTGCAGCTCTTAGGTGCCATGTCTCTCCTTGGCTGCCTCTGAAGAGGCTGGGGCCCAGGTCAGCACACCCCAGAGCTCTGTCCTATTGCTGCCCAAAGAAAATGGCAAAACCTCTTCCCCTGAGCCAGGACCAACGCTCTTGGTGTCATGGGGCTCTCCTGCCTGCATCATCATCCCCTCCTTGCCAATAATACATGGCAAAACCCACCTACACGCAGCAAGTCCTGAGCCTTCCTTTAGGGGACAGAGCTCCCCAATGGCCGGTTTGACTGTCTGTTTTCAAAATGTAATCGCGTGTATATCAAAAATAGCATCACGCTGCTTTGCTTCCTGTGAAAACAAGTTCCAGTGCTAGGAAACTAAACATAATTTTAAATGTTATCATCCGCCTAATCATGTTTTACCTCTGTTGGTATTCCATTTCAGTCCATATAATTTTTCTGGTATGAACCTGGGTCAGTTTTGCATATGTCCAATCTATTTTATATACACATGTTCACTCTATTTGCACACTCAGATGGGAGACATATGCCTCTTCTCATTTGGGCAGGCCATAGTGTTATTAAAATGGAAATGTGCAGGCTTTGGGCTCCAACTGCAACATATGTTTAAAAATGAGAGATAATTCTTTACTTGTAACTACCAGAAGAACCCAGAGCTTTTGACTCCATGTATAATTACCATGAGACCTTAACAGCTTAATTCACTAGGTAATTACATGGTTATTTTTTGTTCTATAAAAGGTAAAGAGGTATCATTTAATTTACAGGGTGCTGCATAATCCTGTAATTACTCGGTAATTTCCGTGTCGTCACACAATAAAAGCAGGGTCCTTTCCATGGCCCAGATATGACATGATGAAAAGTTGAACCGTATGCAGCATTGTCAGGAAAATCGGGGGATTGCTTTGTGTCCTTCAGATACAAAGTTGAGAGAATGAGAAGTTGAGAAAATGAAAGGCATGGGCCTTGAGTGCAATGACAGCAGTTTGAAAATAAGAAGATTTCCTCCTGGGTCAATGTCATCTCTCATTTCTGGAGAACCAGCATCTCCCTGGGTTCTGGCCCTCTGTGCCCCTCTTTTCTTGCTTCATGCTATTGCAGCCCATACAATAGAGATAACGCCCAGGAGGAAAGCCTGTGATAGGGGTTTTGTTTCCATTACTGCCTGATTCTTGTTTCCATTGCCCAATAGCTAGTTTGGTTGTGAGGATAATTTCTCCAGGCCTCCTCATAATGGAGCAGCAGTGATTACAAGAAAGACGGCAATTCCTGCCCAAAATGAACCCCCAGCTCTTTGGCCAAGCTGCCCTTCACTCCCTGCTAAAAGGGCAGGGAGGACATTTCTGACCATGTAGGGTCCTCCTTGCTCCTGAAACACTGCTCTAGGCACCTGCGTTTTCCATCACCTTCAAAGGCTCTGGAGACATCCCCCACATTTGTGTCCAGGCCCATGATGGGACATTTACTCTCAGGCAGAGAGGCAGCGTGAGAAAGTTTCTTTCCTTGAAGTCCCATGGGAGGATTCGTGGTGGGCTGAGCCCGCAGCGAAGAGAGCAGCACACATTTATATAAATAAAAGCAGCACCTGCAGTTCCTAACAATAAAATAAAGAGCCTATTAATCTTCATGTTTCGGGGCATCAGCAGCTACTGCCAGAAAATCACCTCCCCACAGCCTGGGATGGGAATGTGCGATTGCCTGGTTACCGTCACGAGGATCTCTTCCTTTCCTGGACTGTCCCTTTTCCTCTCTGGCCACTGTCATTTTTTCCATGCTGTCCTCCAAGCTGTGGTGAGATTCCATTTTCTGAGAGCAGGTACAACAGAGCAGTAAATGGGATTTCTAAGGTGCAGCACTCACAGCCCCGATTAAAAATATATATCCTTATTCTGCTCATATCCTGTAGGCATTCACTCCCTCTGCTCTTGACACAATAACCCATAAAAACTGTGGTCTAATGCATTAATAATCCACGAGTAAAGGTCCCAAAGTGCCCATTGACATTATAGCCATTAAGGTGCGGTGTGTCAATAACAATACATAGCATAAGAGCAGACACTCTGCCTGCGTGTGTGCGAGCACGTGTACCCTCTGCTGTTTAATCCTACAGGGTGTATTTCCAAGTCGCATCAGCTCCTCTCTGATCTTGGGGGACTAACATGACAAAAATCCCTTACGACTGCTACCGCGTGCGTTTAACAAGGAGGAAAGAGCTGTTTCAGAGCAGGAAGGACGGAGCAATTCTGCTCCTGCCACCTCTTACACGTACGATCATTTATCGGGCTGACACAGCCTGACCACAACAGCGTTCTTGCACTGTTAATTTCAATGGCATTTGCTGTTAACACGAACAGAGCGGTGCCCTCCTCTGGGATGCCAATGCTCCATAGATCTATGCGTCTTCTTCAGAGATGGAGATATTCCATGTAGGCCTATAAAAAGGAAAATTAATTGTGTCTACACACCCACACACTTTCTTAAAATACCACTAATATTTTACATTTCTCCAGCGGCTTTTATCCTAGAAGTTTAGGAAGCACTTTGAAACCTTAAGTCTACAGATATCGCCCCCACTCCCTAAGAAAAGAGCGTTTTCTGCAGCGCAAGGCAGCAGCTGCTTGGCAGTGTCTCAGAGCCACCAGCAGGTCAGGATAGGACGTGGAGATGGGTCTGTTCGTCTCTTAAGGAACAGCTGATGAGCAGAAGGCAATTGAAAAGAAGTGATATAAAGGAATAACTCCTACCAGATTATAAGTCTATTAAAAAAGCAAAAAAATAGAGTAATTTTGGAAAGGAGCAGCTCTCTACAGCGTTTCCTAGACTCTGGAAATAGTGCACGCAAGGGCTGCAGGGTGGATGGGTCACACACCAGCCCCTGTGTCAGTAGGGCATTAGGATGCAGAAATTCATAATTCAGAGTGTTATCACTCCTCCTCTTGCTTTTTCTTCCCTTCTACATACCCTTTGCTTACAACCCTGGGCTCACTGCTCTGTCAAGTGAGGGTTATAGATGTTGGCCCAAATATAGCTGTAAGGCAGTTACAGCATCTCTTCTCCTCCTCCCTCCTTGGAGGCGGGTACGTTGCTCCTGTAAGCACTCCTACGTGCTGCTTGGCTACATCTTCTAGCGCTCAACAGTGCAATGCTGAACGCTGCTCGCCCACGCCAGAAACCCACACCTTAGGACATTCCCTTCATCTGGACCATTTTGCAGCTCCTGAAGGTGTAAAGAAGGGCCCGTGACTCTGAATCTGGAGCCAGGATATTCAGTGTGGCTTCTCCCCCGTTAACGTGATGGACTGCAGAAGTGGAAAGTGATGTGAGCAGTAACAAGAGGTTGTCAACAACATGCAGGCACCAGCTAATTTAACAGAGTGCTGTGCACACAACCATCAAGGCTGTACACAGCCTTTAAGCAAAATGTAGATGATGGCTGGGAAAGGCAAGAGGCAACGTCGCTCTCTTGAACGTGACAGGAGCTGATTTGGGGAATAAGTAACAACTTGAAAAGTCATTCCTAAAACTTGCAGAAAGCCTTGAGGACTGCCTGGTGGGGTGTGAATGAGCACTGCTCCTCCCTGAGGATGGGATAGGCATGGATGGAGGTGGGGAGGAAGATAGCAGGAATCATAACAGAGCAGGAGAAATCAGAACAGCCCAGCAAGGGAAAACTGGGAGGCTGGTAAGTGGAATTCAGAGGACAGAGTTGGACAGAAAGGGGATACCCCTGTCCAAATATACTCTAAAACTAGCTTTTACATGGTAATCAATCTTTCCAGAGAGAATCTCCCTCAGGAAAATAGATGAGATCTCAGACAGTGGACTAGAGGCATCAGTGGCACTTGCATATGGTCCATCTCAAGCCTCAGTGACTCCCTCTGGGACACAGGGGCTCATTTGCTCCTTCCTGAACCAGAAACTGCCACGAGAACTCCAGCTGCAGAGAGGCAGGATGCTGCTCCAGCGCTGTACTGGTCACCAGTGCTGCACTAATCACTGCTGAAACGGGGATGGCACAGAAAGAAACTCTTTGGGTCTTACTGGTTCACTGTCCATAAACACGTGCTGGAGCAAAGGACAAACCGAGCCGACTTTCTGAATGGATCAGAGCAAATTACAGCTCTCTGCTATGCCCTGAAGTTGCAAGGAAGGAGAAGCACATGGCACTGCTGACCCACAGCAGAAGAGAGCGGCAGTGAAAGAGAGATCTGTTCGCCTGCCCCGTGACACTGAATTTCAAAAAGAAAGATTGTTCGGTCCAACCAAGCGAGAAATCTTCTGCATTTTCCCAGAATATTTTTTCATTACTTGGTTAACTCTATGATTAACCCTAGGCCAGGCATCAGAAGCTCTGAGGAATGTGAAATATTGCTTATTTCATTCTCAGAGAGAGAAAAAGCCAAGCTACAGACAGGCTGACATGACCAGCCCACTTTTAAATTTTAGGAGAATGATGGTGCAATGTTGAAAGCCTGAAGCAGACTTCCAGAAGTTGCAGTAAGGTTGGAGGAAAGCAAGCAAAAAGCTTGCCAGGAAACTTCTTAGTTTCATCTGCACAGGCTGCCAGAGAGAGAAGAGGAGAAAGAGAGGGGAAGTGTTTTGCAGCAGAGGTTGTTCACTTTATTGGAAGCAGGAGCTACCAGGTGCTATGTACAGCATCTGGCCCACATCCTGCACTGTAATTGCAGCCAGTGGTATTTTAAGCAGGTTGATACAGACGCAATCAAGATAAGGATCTGGCGGGGTGTGCATTTGCTGTATGGAAAGCAGTCAAACTCTTGTTCTGCACATCAGGGGAATCACTGACTCCCACAAGTGGGACATCTTCCAAGAAGTATTGCTGCTTTGAACTTCATGGGTCACTGCCCCTCACTTCCAAATTTAGTGAGGTTTTTAAAAAAACAAGGATATTGCGAATATTCTCTTCGTGAAACAAGTGTAACAACAAAAAAGCTGAGGGCTTGAGATTCACTCTGCAGAACTGGAAACAGAGATTTCATCTGGGTCAGCCTCTGGCATGAGATCTGCAAAATAGAGCCAAGACAAGGAATGGGAAACTGGTCATGCTGTGTGGAGGAAAACACATGCACTGGAAGAGACAGACAGCATATTTGCTTTTGAAGAGTACTTCCAGGCCAGCAATCTAAGGCACAAGTAGTAATGCAATCCAAAGCAATGCTAAACAGGTGTTTTATGGCTGTGGTGTCCTTTTCGACATCAAGCAAGTTCACTGTGACGCTTGCTGGAGCTGACTGAAGTGAATTGGTTTCCCTCTGCGAGGTTTCTTGTTTCAGTTCTTACACAGATGCCAATGTCAGCACGATGCTTGCTTTGAGGTCACACCAGAGGGTAAATCACTCAGGCCTTGTGTTACACATGGGGGACTTTCAAGGAGATGTTGGACAAATTGCAATTGTTTTCAAATCGTGGTGAAAACCACGTTCGGCTCACCCCTCCCACCCCAATTTCTGGGAACAAACCTCATCTGAACTTTGAGTTAATTACTCAGGCACAGCTGGTCTGGCTTGCGGTGCCACTGCAGATACTTCAAATGGCAGTAATTTCTGCAGGAAAAAGGGATGCTGAATTTTGCTGAACACACACGGTTTTTGCCAGATCGCCTGCTCCCAGCATCACCCTATATGAGAAGCTCTTGCTAGAAGAGTTTGGCACATTGATGCTCAGCTGGTCTGAATACCAAAGGACCACGGACAACCTGTCGAAATGCTGCTCAAGGTCACGTCCTCACTGCTCCCAAGTCTACAGCTGTTTGAAAGCATTCACCCACGGAGTGGATGCAACTGGCTTCAACTCAATTCAACTTCAACTCTCGTAGGAAGCACAGCGGGTGTGCTTTGGTTTGAGGTCTAAATGTCTCTTCACATGTGGTTTGAGCTCCATCCGTGTCCACATTGCAGATGGCCAAGGTTACATGTGCAACCTTACCATCAGAAATGCACAGAGAAGCCTTAGAGGCAGGGAAGGACTTTTAGGTACTTTATTCACCTTTATTCTCCATCTCCTGATATGTGCATTGGGCACAATGCAACTCTTTGTTACAAGCCCTCAGTCCTTTGCCTACAGCCATTCAGTTTTGGAAGCAAATCATAGGTCAAAATCATCTATCCTTACTGGGCCAAAGATAAGATAGGAACAAGAATGTGAGATATTGCACCCTTTGGCCTTGGGCTACCTTCCTTAGAGCAGCACAGTCAGCCCTGAAAAAGTTGGCTTTTTCCATCTCTTTTAGACCCTTTCCCATTATTTACTTTCATGTCAATTTTCCTGATGAATTACAAATGATGCAATCAAGGCCCCTTGCATGTATGTCTGTTCCAATAACAGAGGTCACTGGTCATTCCCCCCGGGAACCCTGACTTCTGACTGCTCATCCGCACCCCTGACAGCTTTCCTCATCCAGACTGACATGTTCCAACCATGAGGCTCTGCACAGCCAGCCAAGAGAAGTGTCTGTCCCATCTCTCGCCAGAGTAACACTTCAGGGGCAGGAGAAAGTACAGCAAGAGGATGTTGAGGCACGAGCATGCCAAGTGGGATTTCCCAAACTGAAGGTCTACTGGCAAGGAGCCTTTCTTTTGAAAAGCGTCCCCCATCCCTAGGAGTGCTATTCACAACGATAGAGACCAGCTCCAATGGGTAACTTCCTTGCTACGGAGAGCTGGCAGACTGCTTAGTACAACTATTTGCTATTCTTTCTGCACGGCACACGACTGCTCACATGGAAATCTTTTTCCTCTGTGGCTGCCTGACAGACCTTTTAAAACAGCAGAGTAACCCAAACAATCACACGACCAACAAAGCAGGAAAGAAAATACTTTCCAGAATGAATTGAAGAACCTCTATTTTTTTGTGTGTGCGAATACCAAAGGACCTCTTGAAGTTCAGCAAATCAGATTGAAGCAGTTTGGTGGCATTTGTGCTACTGCAGTGACCCAGGGCTTCAGGCAGGAGAAAGGCTAAGTGGTGTATAATGCACACACTCCCTTCCTGCCCAGTTTTGGGTACCAGATGCAGCATGGGGCATGGCATGTGCAACAGGAAGCTCCCTCTGGCGGCAGTCTGTCCCAAATTCCCTCCTACCCATGCTGCTAGATAAGCTACTTTCCTTCCAGAGGCTTTGGTGACAGAGGGATGCATCCAGAAACCTCTCCAATTAGTGTCAATCCATCATTTTCATGAGCCGCTGGTGCTCCGTATCAGCAGACGTGCTCCCACCGTCGCTGACAGGTCTGGCTATAGCTCAGGTTCTGCACATCAGGCACGCGTATTGCTGAAAAGTTCTGGTTTCGATGGGGTAGCCTGGAGACACTGAACCCCATGGGTTTACTATAAGACAGGACCGGGGGTTGCTTGCGTACAGGGTGAATTTGGAAAATGAAGCCAAAGTGTTGAGGAGCACGTGGAAAAGCAAAGGAAGGAGGTTGGCGTGCTGGGGTGGAGAGGGTCGGTGACGCAAAATCACACACCACAGCTGGTAATTTGGGCTGTGGTAGTGCACTGGCTCGCAGTGCTGTGGAGATTAGAGATGGAGGCAAACGGGATCAAAGTAATAGGCTGGGCATTTTATAGGCAACAATCTGATTGGACTTGAACAGGGGTTTATTCAGATCTGAAAGATCTAGAAATCAAAACAAAACTGAATTGCTTTTACTTTACCCATCCAGCTCCCAGCAGTGACTCATGGCTCTGCAGAAAGTGAGTTTTGAGCTCTTTCCCCAGTCTCTCTGAATTAATGTGGCCTGACAAAGGTCAGTGGCACAAAAACCAGATGGCTTCACACCGTCTGGGAGAGGAGATGACCTTAAACCTGAGCAGGACTTAATCCTCTGTCTGATGGTAGAAGCAATGCATTCATTATAGCAGTGGTAGGGATCTGAATGGCTCAAACAAGTGCTCTCTGATTTGAAGGATGATCAGATCCAGAGACCAGGTTTGGCCGTCTCTGGGAAACTAGGATTCGGCCCTGCACTCCCTTGGGATTTTGCTGGATTTACAGACCAGGTTTTTGCCGTGCTCCAGCCTGCAAAGGGGTGGTAAGCAGATAAAACTACATGGCAACCTGAGCTCCTAGCACACACCCATCAGACTCGTTAACACTCACTTAAAAATTGCCAGCCCCGGAGCAAATAACTTGATACTCTGCTGAATTTGCACAGTCTCTTGCACAGCAAAGTCAGAGCCCTGGTCTAAAGCCAGATCGTAACAAGGAGTGTTAAGCTCAACAGGCGGAGAGGGGCGTCATTTTGACAGGCAGCCTCTGGCAGAGCTTGCTGTAACAGGCTACCAACCCAGCTGTCACCCTGCCCCTCTGCCTGGGATGAGCACTCGCTGCTGCTGCGTTAACTTCTGCTGTCAAAGCGGAGGATGGTGGTAAATCACTGTCTGGAAACGAAGAGGATAATAGCATAGGCACTTTGTCCAAATCTCAGCCTCGGGGATCCCATCCTCTGGCAGGGGAATGGTGGGCACCTTTGGTTGCTGCAGCAGGTTTGAGCAGTAAACACAAGGGTCAGTAGTCCTCTATTTCCCAGCACAAACCTCCACCTCTCTGAGAAATATACACCATTAAAGCGAATCACTTTAATGCACTTAGTCTATGCACTTTGTTTTATTGAAAGAAGAGGGAAAAAAGATCGCTGTGAATTTCTTCCTGCGCCTGCACAGGTATTTTGCAACCTGGGACCTCCAGCCCAGATGTGCCAGGTCCCTTTGCAGGCAGGGTGGGCTCTCCTGGCTCCCCTCCCTCATCCAGCCATCTCCCAGCACTGGGACTGCAAGTCTGCAGGCCCAGACACTTAAATCAAAGTACAAACTGAGGAGGTGAGTGTGCTCCCACGTCCCCATTAAAATGTATTAGCATCACCCGAGGGGGGTAGAAGGCAACAGGCTTTGAGGAGGATCCTGATGGGGAAGGAAGATTTTGTCTTATTTGACAAGGATGGGACTAAGCAGATGTGGTCAGTCAATGCAAAGAGCTTAATTTCAAACAATCATCATCATCACTACCAACTCCAAACATCAGGGCTTTCTTAGATGAAAAATGATACAGCTCGTTTCGTGTCAATAAATCCAGCTCCTGAGTGAAAGAAGGCCCTTAAATATTTCAGCACTTTGGGACTGACTCATGCTGAGCTTGAAATTTTGAGGTTTGCAGCAAAAACTCCGGCTATGCTTGAGCTTAATGAAAAAGTACACAGACAGGATCCTTAGGAGCTAAATTGGCTTCTGCAGCCACTGGGTTGGATTTGCAGCATTGACCCAAACTACCTTTTCTCTACTACAAAGCAGAAAGTACTGCCCCTCATCTCTCACATAGACATGAACTTCAGAGTCGCTGAGGTTTCAAGACCTCAGACCTTTCGTTCAGGTGCTCACTGGTCCAGGGGATGACAGCAGGATCCTGTACAGATATAAGTAGCACCAAAATGACATCCCCTGCCACTGAGACCGCTCTCTCCCTGGGAGGATCGCACTGCATGCACTGGACTTCTGCACTGACGTGTGCTGAGCAGAGTGGAAGGTGCTCAGATACTGGGGAGATGAGGGATGAGATCCTGCAGAGAAATGATGAGAAAACAGATTCTCAAATGGTCCATAGGAGGGAAGGATACGGAGGGAGCCCATCATGAAATCAATTATGCTGGGAGACAAAATGGGAGCAAGCCAGAATGGTCTTCATCTGGGATGCTGTGGCCAGATCTAAGGACAGCGCACAAAGGAGGGGTCTCAGATTTGAGAATGGGGTTTTGCTTGGTAGTGACAGGTCATCGTGTGAGCCAGATCCTGCCTGGGAGCTGAGCAATAAGACAAGCACTCAGCTCCCTCAGAGGACAGCACTCTCCAAAGGGGAGGGGACTCCTGGCTCCAGCAGGCATTTCCCATGCTTAGGAAGTGCCTTCTTCCCATGAAACTTGGAAGCTTTCTCCACCGTAACACTGCCATGCTCAAGAGGATGTCCAGCCCTGCCCTACAGCATCCTGTTGTTCTGCTGGTGACACAGGGTGGAGAATGATGGGCTAAGTTTCTTTGGTTTCTATCTGCCCTGTGATTTTACAAGCTGACGTCTCAGATGCAACAGGGGAAAGGACAGGGACAAGGGTGCAGCAGGCAAATTTGAAGCAGACATAGATCAGCTCAAACACATCAAAGTCTCAAGGAGTATTTGGAGCTGTTGTCACTGACCAGGCCTGTGATAATGAATTTTGTGCTCTAGGGACTAGGTGTTCCTTTCAGTTATATGAAATTAAATTTTAACTTCATTCGAGCAAAAACTCCACTCGATAAAGCTGAACTTTCCTTCCCTGAGTCAGAACTTTTTGGCTGGGGGAGAGACGGAGGCAGAGAGAGGGTCTGTTACCTCTGGACAGACTGGAAAGGAGGGAGTAGGAGTCTGGATGGGGCTGGTACCTCAGATGGTACCCAAATCAAATGAGAGAAAGAAACAGTGGCATGAACAATGATAGGATTTGTAAAACTGCACATCTTCCCTGAATTTCCTCTCATTTATCCCCTTCCTCCTTGAAAGTTGGGGAGAGAATAAAAAATATTGAAGAAGGAAAAAAAAAAGTAGGCCCTTGCAGCAAGAATACAAAAAAAGAGAGGGAGAGAGAGAAAGGGAGAGCTTGTTGGAGAGCATCTCTTTCCTTTGGGCACTGAAGTGTTCCGACATCAAACCTTCTGTCCTCATTAAGAAGCCCTGTGTCTACCGTTGTGACATCTTTATTCACACACCCCAAGACTTCAAAGCCTTCAGGAGATTTCCTTGGTGGATTTAACATAAAAATATCAGGAGATGAAACAGAGCAAAAGGCAGCCTGGTGCATTCTTGTTTTAATTAGACTTCGGGTGGAGGAAGGGGGGTTGAGGAAGGAACAGAACCACTGAGATGCACATTAAGGTGTGAATGCAAACACACACACACACACACACAGGCATGCACATGCAATCTTGATCATCAGGACTCAACTCCTCTTCTTTCACAAGCTTTTGGAATAGCAAACAGACCCTGAATCTCAGAGTAATTGTTTTTTTCAGCCTCCAAACCAGATCCACATTCATCTCAGGAAAAAGAAGGTGCTGCAGGTGAAATACATGTTTCTGTTGCCTAAACAAAAGCTTGAAGTGTAACTAACAGGCTAAATTGAGAAAGAGGACAGGAAAAAAGGCATGGAGGGTAGAGGATAGAAAAGCTAAGCATTCGCTAGCAGTGTTGATCTAGGGAGAATTGTTCCGTTTCTGTGTATGTTTTGTCCATTTTTAATTTTTTTGTTAAACAAACTCTTCTTTAGTTAATTTCCAAGCCACTTGACTTACGAGCCACTGGTGCTACTTGAAATTTGCAGCATGCCCCATTTGGCTTGAGTATGTAGGTGATACAGCGTGTTTCTTGGCCCCAGTTGGATGGTAGTAACTCTTCATGCTCTGATCTGATCGCTACTGAAACTGCTTGTGATTTCAAAGCGAAAAACTTGGGGGATTTTGCCAAATATTTTCTCTACTTCTCTGAAATGTTGTCTTTTTTGGTTACCGCCCCTCCTAGCAAAACTCATTCGCTTGAACGTTCGCGGGAAGCAAAAACCACAAAGAATTACACTGGAATTAATTTGGAAGAGTTTTAAATGAATATTTATAAGCCTTTCTTCTCAGTATCTAGCCAGGTCTAGGACCAAGATAGCTTCTTCTTGCAGAGAGAAAATATCAAATACTAATTAAAAATGTAACTAAAGAAAATAAAAGCTCTGCTCTCTTCAGCTGAGAAGCTCCTGGGCCATCTCTAGTAAGAGGCAGGGAAATGCTCAACCTCCTGATGCCACATTTCCAAGTGTTAGAGCCCAAATTTCACAGGACATCTTTAGCTGATTAAAATCAGCATTATTTGCAGCCCACAGGACTCAGTGTGCTGCTGGGGACAGGAAGGGGGACAGTGGTCTCTTCCTAGATGTATTAGGCATTTTCTGTGGCTATTCCTCTTACAGAAGCACTCACAGAAGCTACAACCCTCCCTGGCACTGGGGGTTTTCCATACAAAGGGGACACATAATTCTGGCACATGAACAAGATGACTGCCTTCTGCAAAATCTAAGCACTTTTAAGTAGCTAAAAACAAACAAAAAAAGCAAAATCTTTCCCCAGCCCTGCCCCTGTACCAAGGCCCAATAATCTAGTCTCAATTAGAGTATTATTAACTAAGTCATACACCTGGCCCTACTCGTTTACAGCTATTCCTGTTGACAATGGCACTGATTAGCTGGTACAGCAATGACCTGGGTTGATCCCTCCAGTATCAACCACTCTCCTACAATTTACATTTCACAGCCAGCTCTGGTTCAGATGAGGAAGCGAGGTTTGTGCAGAAGTGAGATGAGATTTAGGAGACACCAGCAGCAGGAGGGAGCTGCCTGCCTCGCACAGGCAAGATCCACCCAGGGACAGGGCAATAACTCCCCCAGCGGGTCTGAATTCCACTTAATTACAGAACCAGCTGATAGCTAATAGAAACGAAGTGGATCCACACCCCTGCTCTCACTTTGTAGCCTGTGGCTGCACGCCAGTATGAAAAGTGTGGGTATTGATTTGATTATCTTGTTTGTCCACCTAGACTTGCTACTTGCATCTGCTTTTCCCAGTTCAAATGAAGTGTTTTCCACTGATTAATTAATTTTAATTTGTTTTCGCTTCAAGTGCAAGATTTGGTTTTTATTGACAAGCGAGTACCCATATTCCTAAACTGCCACAGTTAAACGGTGCCCCCTGTGCTGCTGAAAGGTAAAGCTCTCTCATTTTGCTAAAACGTACTTGATGTATCGACTAAAACCTCTCCCTTTCACCTGCATAGTTTCTAGAAAAGACAAAATTGTATCATTCAACAACCAGCCTCCTCATGGACTGAGGCAGCCTGGAGCGCTATGAGAGGCTTTGTGGCCTGAGACCGGGACTTGGACTTGGGCCTGGGCCTGGACCTGGGGCCTCGAGATCCCTTACCCCCTTCTCCCCAGGTACTCCGTGGTGCAGGCCCAGCCATGCTGCTTTTATAGCCAAGGAGAGGTGTATCACTTTGCTGTTCCCTCAGTGCCATGAATCCAAGATTCCTGCAAACGCAGGCCACTAAGCTCAGTTACACCCACCCACAATCACAGCCCCCGTGGCGGTTAAAGGGGACAGGCAGGGGTGAAATGAGAAGAGGCTCTTTTGAAAGTGCCTGATGTGTTGCTCCTTTTCAAGGCCTTGTTTTTGTTTCAGTTCGTGCCACCAATGCATTCATTTCAGCCCAGTTCGTTAGCAAGTTGCACTGAATTCTATCATTAAGCCTGGAGAAATATGTGTAATAAAATGTCTGACTATCTGTATTTTGTCTAACACTCCTAAAACACATCAACAAGCTGTAACTGCCAACAGGGCAAGGAAATGGGTAGTGAGAGGGGATTTATGGGCTAGCAACACCCATGGCTTGGCTCGCTCCTGCCAAGCGGCTGCCCCAAGGGGAACAGGCTTCCTCAGTGCCAGGGACAGCTGCAAAATCCCAAGCTCTTGCTCCACATAAACAGCATTTTACAGGAGGCTTTGCAAAAGAAATCAAGAACATTTTCCTTTCTGGAAACAGAAGGTAAACTGAGGTAGAAGGAGATTTTGAGTATGTCCTGGTGCACACTGGAATCAGAGACAGGATGGAAACTCAGCCCTTTTAGGGCCCATGGCACAATAGGTACCATCAGCAAATGATCAATGCACTCTCCATTTTCCTGTTTACCCAGATATGTGCAAAGATGGGTAATGGTCTGTTTTAATCTACTACTTTTTCCCAGAGCCTTCCCTGGGGAAAGGAAGCTGTGGTTTGCATCCTGCCTCCTCAAACAGTAAAGGCAGACGCTGCTGTGATGCTGGCTGAAAACACTGTGCTGCCCAAAACTTTTCATCCCCGTGATGAATTAGCTGCTCAGTAGAAAGGAATAGAGCCAGAAATAGCTTTTAGTAAGCCATGTATATCATCAGCTCCCATCTTAGTCAAGCGGAGATTTCTGGCCAGGTACATCTCAGAATTATCTCTTTACCTGGGATTTTTAAATTGCCTCCAAACATCCATGCAAATCAGTGTAGGG
>NW_010207752.1:41422-60854 GCF_000695765.1 Mesitornis unicolor
TTCGGCTGGATGTCTCTTTGGAGAGACGCTGCCTCTGCTGATGGGCCATGATGCTGCTGGCATCTCGGGAGATGCCGTGTTGGTCCATATCCCCTGACCTTGGCCTGATCTGTCCAAGACTCACATCAGCAGCAAGGCTTATGGCTACTTCTGGGGGTGCGGGGAAGGGCCGAGGGAATTAGAAAGTTAGAAGATGAGGTGAACAGCAGGGCACAGAAAAAAGACAGAAAGATTAATGGCAGGGACACAATCAAAAACAAAAGTTAAAATGGAAATGTTAATCATTTAAAAGAGGGTCTCAGTGGAATTGCTTGCTTTATGGCTCAGAATAAAAAATAGAAAGGGAAAAAGAAGGAGAAGTCCCAATAAGAATAATTTAGCGCTTTGTGTAATGAGCTGCCTTTCTTTTCGGTAGTTCACTCTGGTGTCTTATCACTTACCCTGTGATTGACTGAGTCTTCTTTTTGCCTGCTCCTGCTAAATGGTGATTTGCCATCTGGTAGTCATAATTTTTCTTTCTTTTTTTTTTTTCTTTTATCCTATATTCTTTTGTAATTAGAAAATAAATTACTTTTTTTTGCTGAAAAAAGAAACATGTCTAGCATATTACTTACAGATGACACTCGGTGTGAGCTCAGCAGTGAGGCAGAGGGAAGGGACTTGACTCCTGCCTCATTTGGGCAGACCCCAGCTGAGATACCAAGGCACACATCAGCTTTACGGTTGAGAACGGCGGGCATTGAGGGAAGAGCTGGATGAAGCAAGCAGCGGGCAATGACTGTGAAAGGCTATATCGGAGGAAGAATGAGAAAGATGAAGGCCTTGAAGGGCTGGTGGACCATGATAGGGATGTGTGTCTGTATGTGTTGGATATTGGATGGAAACAACTGGTGTGTGTATGATGGACTATCAAGGCCATGAGCATGCATCAAGCCTGGGGTGGTGGTATTTGCTCTGCTTCACTGCAGCCCAGACCTGTAGGAGAATGGTATCCCCATGCTGCTCCATGTCGAGGAGGATGATGCAGAGGATCTATATCAGACTCCACTTTTGCATTGCTGTCTCTGTCTACACTGCTATGGAGGGAGCCTTGAGTATGCTGGATGCTGAGTAGCCTGCCTGAAATCAAAGAGCAGGATCCTCCCCATGGGGCTGACAGACTGACCTTGCCAATGCCTAATTGCAGCCCTATTTCTCTTCTGTTTATTGCCAGCCTCGTCTCTGCAGCCTATGGTCCTATGTGCTCACCCGGACTACCACACTCTCATTATATCTTTGTACAGCACCAGCCCTCTCCACTCTCATTTCAGTTGCCTCCTCAAGGTGCTCCAGTAATTCAAGTGATAAATAATAACAATAATAACGCAGAGGCTGGTTGAATTGAGCTTGATTACTCCGTGGCTGAATTTGGGCTTGATTGACTGAAAGTAGCACATACCCCCCCAGTTGTTATCCTGAAAGCCTCATTTTCTCAGTGCGATGTCGCTCCTCATAGCCTCAAACCGATCAGGCCTTGAGGCCACTGCCAGTGCGCAACCCCGTCATTCCCAGAAAGACCTCGCTCCAAAGCATTATTTGAATTTACATTTTTGGCACGTCATATAATGAGGCAAGAAAATGACAGAGAAAATATCCCACTTCTGTACAGTGCCAACAGAGATGTGTTTTCTCTTGTTTTCTAGGCAGGCTCACTGCTTTCTGAGAGGGAAGGCATTGGTTTGCTGGGGCCTTGAAGGATAGTTTTTTGTTGGCTAAACTGGATGCCTCCACACATTCCTGAATATTTGAACCGGGTCCTGCCTCGTTTTACACCCCTTGTCTGAGGGATTATATATGCGTGTGCGTTAAATTGGAAGGAAATAAATACAGCCATTAAATCAGGAAAAGATGTAGTGGACACCCATTCAACCATTGGCCTTGTCTGAGGGATTATATATGCGTGTGCATTAAATTGGAAGGAAATAAATACAGCCTTTAAATCAGCAAAAGATGTAGTGGACACCCATTCAACCATTGGATATCAATCTCTCCCCTGATACTGCTCCTGCAGGACCTGTGTGTGGTACTCCCACCACCGTGCTCCCGTTGGCCCAGCCACCCACCCTCCAAAATTGGGGGCGAAGGGCAGCTCTTTGTCTTCTTGGACTTTTCCTCCCCATCTCATGCCAGCCATGCTTTGCTACTGCACTGGCCTCTGTCCCTAGTGTTGGTTTGTGCTGTGTGTTCAAGGGAGATGCCTGTATCAGAGAAGAGTGAGGGCATTTGGTGACATCTTCGGTTGTGCCAGTGAAAGTCAAGGACCAAATGATCTGTGTGAGGTGGAGGCTACATTTTTCTTGGCTTAATACAGATGGATGAAGAAAAAGGAGGGAAAGAAAACAACTCATTTTCACTCATTCTCTAAGCAGCAGCCACTGTAGTGCTATAGCCAGGAGCATCTGAGAGACAGAAGGAATTCGAGTAACAAGAAAATGCCATTGTACAGACCTAATTATAGTGATCACACCTGTTAGAGGAAACAATAAGCAGCAAAATGAATAAACCTTCCTGGGACTCATTTTATCAATGAAGCATGACCATGGGAAAACTCCACAGAGAAAATCTACAAGGAGGCATCGGTGTACTCAGACCTTCTCCTTTCCCATCTCTCATCCTGTAATCAGCTGGGCAAGGTAACCAAAGTAAACCGTGCATTCATCCACTGGCTAAATGTGGCCATATGTAGAGGCACTTGACCTGTTAATAGGAAGCCTTCACAGTCTTGGTATTGTCTTTCCACCAGGGGCATTCACAGGCACATATATGAGGCTGCAAACTTCTGGTGCTTAGGAAAGAACTGTGCACAGGTCTTCAAAATCCAGGAAAATTTGACAGTTATCCTAGGGATGGTGGTGGAGTCTGGCAATTCTCCTTGGAGTCAGTAGGTTGGTCAGGGATACTGCTAAAAACCAGTTCCATCTGCAGTGATAACAAGCTCTTGGGAACAATCCCAGTGTCACTAGGAGTGGTGTGGAAAGGACTGTGTTCTTTGTGCTGTAAATCTGCTATCGAATCATTCTGATATTGTACAACGTGGTGAAAAAGTGCTCCTGCTCCACTGCCTTCCCACCACACATGGATAGACCTCGTCTGCCCCCTGACTCCGGATCCACCGTCTGATCCATAGGTCCTGCCTGGTCTCTTCTCATACTGAAGCCATTCCCTGTTCTGAGACATCTTTGCCCCTGCTCCCCCATAACTTTCCGAGCTCCCAATTATAGCTCCTCTGCACTGCAGAGGCACATCTAACACCGAGCTTTGCATGCTTCTGTGGTTAAAGCAGACAAAGAGGATTATCCTTTATAAAGAGTTAACGCTGGCTTTTTTGCATACACAGACCCCTTCATCCAAAGATCTTAAAGCAGGGGAAGTATCATTAGCAGCGTCTTGTGGATGGGAAAATTGAAGCATGAGGAGATGAAATGAATTTGCTTATTGGATGATTATTCCCTTACCGGATTTGCCTCACATCTCTCAGCCCACGTCCTGGGCCAAAGCCCTATTTACAACATACAGCCCAGACAGAGGCATAGCCAAAGAAACAAGGGATCCTATGATACTCAATCTTGTTTCTTCTTTTCTTTTTCCAAGACCACTAGCATGTACAAAAGGACAAAGAAACACCCCAAGCTTTGTAACATGTCTGAGTGACAGCCCTGGTGTCTGCTGTCCTTCAGGCACTCGCTGAATGTGCTGAACAATGACGCCTCCAAAATATTGACCCAACAGCATGTCTCAGCTCCGGCTCGGGGAGAAAAAGATGAATGCGCTCTTTGATGACTGTTACCATTGAAAATTGGGCTGTGTTATTGTCAGCTGGAACAAGAGAGCTCGTAAGAGTCACTTGGTGATGCAAGCTTTGAGTTACCAGCTCCTAGGAGCTGACTTCAAATCACCACTGGAAAAAATGCTTTTCCTCCACTTCCCAATCAAGTCTGACCTAGTAGGTAAACGACTCCATGACTAATTAGTAATAACTTAAACCAGATCTAAAGAAAACTGGACAAATAATTCATGATGAATTATTTATTGGCTGAATTTTGCCTCTTTTTCTGTGAATATTCTGTGCTTGCAGTGTTGATTTCTCCAGCTAATTGGTTGTTTGAAATAGTTTGCTGATGCAAATACTTCTAGGTCTGCTCTTTTCTTCAGAAGTTCATTATGAGTATGCCAAATCAAAAAGGAATTGACTAATTTTAATTGGTCACAGAGGCCACATGGCATAAATGCATTTTGTGGCGTGGATATATATTTCTTCAGTTCACTTACTGAAAATATACCTTCGAACTGTTTGTCTCATTTAAATAGGATGTTTCTGTGAGCATCCCTTCTAGTCAAAATGCCCATTGGCTATTCCTGCCGAAGAAACTCAAACAGATTCCAGAAGTATGTCAAAAAGATATTCAAATGGAAAGAGCCAGTAAAAGATGCTCAAATGGAAATGAATGTAAAATATTAAACATAAAATATCATAACATAATATCACTCTGTGGTCCCAAGCACTTCAGAAGGGCTACCTTGAAGAAGAGATGAACTTGCAGCCTCTTCCACTAGCAAGGGTGTGAAACTGTAAGATCCTTACACCACAACATCTATGACATACAGCAAGCAGCAAAGAGGTTTGGACACAGAGGAGGGAGGGTGAAAACAAGCCACCCAACTTGGTAATGAAAAGCAAGCACTTGGCCTTGGTGTGGAGCATCTCAGATAAGTAGTTTAATTGCCAAGCTCTGGTGCTGGAGGGAGGGAAATCTAAGCTAAATTAAAAGATTAGAAAGATATTTTTTCATCAAGTGGCAAAATGGAAGAAGTGGACGAGTCTGCTCAGGAGAAAATGAGCAGAAAGGAACTGTGAATGTTGTGAAAATATATCCATTAGACCTGCCTTATCGAAACGTGCTTTTGCCAAGCATCCAGCCCTGCGTCTCCATGGCAACATGGCCTCGTCAACAGAGAAGAAAGTGTTTTTGTCAGGATGGGCCCAAACACGTAAAAGCCATTTCGATTTGGGGGCAACACGATCTTCTTCAATCAATACTGCACACATAATAATGACTCCTGCCACTTTTTTCATAAATCTCCACTTTCTGCTTTCATTTCCTGTGGTTTGACATCACTGCGAACTGGAACCAGGTTTAAATTTCCTACGATTTTCAGCCCCCTCTGCCCTCATCTGCAACACACCATGCCTCACGCAGCAGCGTTCTCCTCTGTAACACACTCGATACGCAGCGTGCTTACAAGTGGGATTAGCCTGGCCTGAACTGTGAGACGAGCTTTGAAGAATGCCCTGGTGGCACCATCCGCAGATGAAACAGCCGAAATTCTGGACATGGCTGAGATGAGGGGCCGGGTAAACCAAGGATGGTGAGTCTTTATCTCTAGGAGTTATGTCTGATGAGGTGCAAGACCAAATGCCCTGAACTTCTTAATTCTCAAATAAATTGTCTTGTTCTTTCTAGGGCACGGGTGATAGGTCTTCTGCCCACACCCTGTGAATAAAATCGTTACGTCTTCTCCATTTTTTCTGGCATTTTCAGTCTGAGATCTCATTCTTCTTGACTGTCAGTTGACAGCGATGATGTGGTCTTTCCAAATAACCAGCTCAGCAGTTCCACTGCAGAAACCATCGCATGGCCAAAGGGGTTTCTGTGTGCATGCAGGAGTCTGTGTGTGAGTGTTGGGGAGGGAGAGATGGAATATGTCGGAAATGTAAATGCCTATCTCTATTTTTCATTACAATTAGGGGGTATTAGGCATATAATTCAACATACTGCTTTTAAAACTTCAACAGTACCCTGCCGAATGATCTGCCGTGGAAGTTACTAAAGAAATGTAAAATGTCTTTATTCATAATAGCTGCAGTCGAGCTAGACTTAAAGCAAGGCCCTCTTTGTTGTTTTCTATTCTATTTTGCCATTCATTGAGACATTTTTGAAAGTATTTAATCTCCAAAACCTGATTGAGAAGTGTGATTTGGTGCATGGAGGCAAAAAAACTTCCACATTTGTGTCTTTCAGCTAATGCAGACAGAGGGAAGCTATTTCTCCAGACAGGTGGTTGCTGCTTTTGAATGCTACATGAGGGTCAGTGATTTGGATCCTGTCTGGTGCCTGGAGGCCTTTTGGTTTTGAAGAGATAGGATATTTCTCTACGAGAGGTTTGTCATCAGTGTAGCTGTACACAATCTGTATCAGCATGTACCACAGCAAGGCCTTCAATGAGCTGCGCTTGCTCCATATACCTGGCGTAGCAAGCAGAAACCCCCTAGAAATGAGCGCTGATACCTCGCTGCAGACAACGATACACTGGATGGGGTGCAAATAAGGATCCACATATTCTCATTTATCTGTCTGTATGCCTAATGATCTATTGGTTCGTCTATCCAATCACTCGTCATAGGTGCTTTGATATAGGCTGCGTAGCAGTGTCACCTGGAAGCTGTCAGCGCTGGGAGAGCGCCTGGTGGGTTGCATACTGAGCAAGGGGACACTCAGAAAATGCAAAACGGGAAATATTTCGGTTCCTTCGATCCTGACCAGAAATGTTCAGGGTCATTTGATAATCTGGATGACCTTCACTGTTGGTGACTGCAGTAATTGGTGAGAGACCTGAGCAGGAGTCAAGCAAAGATGCAGTTTTCATGATCATCCACTGTCGACATGGGCCCATCCTCTCCAGTCACTGACAGAACAGTCTAGGAAATGGTCTGTGGACTGGAAATAATGAGCTGATGGTATTTTGACAGTGGATTTATCAGGATTTCTCAGGACTGGTTTTTTTGTGAAGGTGAATCTTTTCCTTCTAAAATAAATGGAATCTACTGGAAGTGAGTCCGAAACACCACCAGACAGTGACACCAGGAAAAAAAAGACCATTTTCCTCTTGGCTTCTCTTTGAATAGGAAAAGTGAGGATGGTGGCAGCCTTCAGCAAGAGAGTCTTTGTTTTGCCACACTTTATTTTCTGCTCTTTCCTTTTCTAGAGCAACACTTTTCATGAACTTGGTATGGCTGGGTGTTGAAGATTAGAACCCAGATTAGGAGTAGCAAAATGAAGGGAAAAAACATCAACTGCTTTCCCCAGTTCAAATGGCTTCTCTCATCCAGCCCTACTTTTGGCTCTTTCTGAGGTTGGAGAGTCTGAGTGAGACCAGCACTGTTACATTGCCACACAGTTCAGTTTCAACCCCTCAACCAAATAAATGTCTGAAGACCTGGTTTGGCAGATTGACCTGTTGTCTCACTGAATGGAGCTGAACATTTATGCTGCTTCCCATCCTCAAGTTCACCTGCTCTGGGCAGGGGTAGCCCTTTTCCACTAAGGGCTGGGACAGGCTTTTGACTATCAAAATCTGAATCCAGTGCATCCTTCAACTGAAAATGCTGTTGCAGCACAGTATGCAGCAGGGGAGGAGGAATTAGGGTTAATGATGGGGTAAAAGTTGGTTTAAGAATGACACACCACAGAGTTTACTCTTTTCAGGGGAAATCCAGGACGTGTGCAGGATGCAGCAGATTTGGTTCAGTCCTTATGACTTTGAACTGGTCCCTGCCAGTCCCTCTCAGCACAGATGGGCTTCACAGGGTTGGTGAAAAACACATCCTAAAATCACTGGAATCTGGAGGGACTATTTTTTTTTTTTAATCTGCTGTAATCAAGTCCAGGGATATTAATTAGATGCTCCGCATATGCTTGGTTCATTGAGACAAAAGTGAAGGCAGCTTTTCCTCAGCAGTGAAAGCCATCCCGCTGGAATACTGATTAAAAAGAAGCAGGGTTGATAGAAGTAGATGAAAAGGAGGTGAGTCTATGAGATGGACCACTGAGCTGGGAATCAAGGCTCCAGGGTTTATTTCTGCCACTAATATTTTTTTGCAGCTTGGAGAAATTTTGCCAACCTGTCAGTGCCTCCATCTCCAAAATGAGATCTGCTCCAGAGTTGTGGTGGCGTTGCCTTTCTTTTTCTTTTCTTTAATGAGAATTAATTAATGTCTAAAAAGCACTTTGGGATCCCAGAATGAAAGGAGCAAAACAAATGCAAAGTATTCTATTGTTTTATTATCTCCCTTATAGACAGGGATGGAGGCACCTTGTCACTCACATAATTACTTCCCTGCAGCTGGAGGCTCTTAAGTTAATATATGCCACATCTTCACATCTAGGTATGGAGAAAGACTCAGAGCCTCCCACCCATCCTTGTCCTTCCCCCTCCTTGCTCTCTGTTGCATTAATGGCAGAGATGGCATTAAAGTAACTTTATCTCTTTGGTGCATGCATACACAAACTCATAGGCGGGTGGTGTTATGAGGCTTATTGCCGAGTGTGTAATGACTGCTTCTTTTTTGGATGAATGAATTCAGTGGGTGACAGGTATGTAATTCATGGCTTTGTAAAAAGCTTTGAGAGGAAGTGTATGAAATGTACTATATAAATGTCAATACACTGCACACTTTAAAGCCTGTGGGTTGAGTCATAGGGAGGGTAGATTTAAGGGGGGGATCATAAATAGCAGGAGAACAGCTGGTTTCTCTGGGTAATGATGACTGAAGATCTGAGTGGTGACTGCTTAAACATTCCCACTCAGCAGAGGTACTTACACGGCCCTGTTTACCTGGATCTGAGCACCTCACAGCCTGTAATGCGGTTCTTCTCACAGCACCGAGGAGGCTGTACTCTTGCACAGAGAGGAAGAGCCCAGTCCTCGAGGGATGGGGACACTGGCCTTTCTGCCATGGGGACAGCAAATGGGGACTGGCCTTGGCGCACTGGAGCTGAACTCATTTTTCCCAAACTGTAACACACACCTTGGAAAATAAGGGCTGATGAGAGTGCCTGCAGTGAATTTGAAAGAACGCCTGTGGGTGCCAAGGTCTGATAAAAGGTTCATATTTTTGTGGCTGTGAACTTTCCGCAGCAGCCAGCTCTGCCATTAATTGTTTCTTCGTCGTATTTTTATTTTATCTATGGAGTAATGCCTAAGAGAGTTCGGTAAAAGAGCCTTTGGGGCTTTTGGTTCCCTTGCCCACCTTAGAAAACCTCAGCCCCAAAATCTAACACCAATTAGCATCTTTGCACGGCTGATACTTGTAAATTGTTTTCTTGGGTGACACATGGCGAATGAGCTCTGTTTTGTACAGAAATAGGACTGAGGGTATATAAGAAAGTTATGTGCAAAGGCAACACGTTACCATGCATCAGCAGATGCTGCAAAAATACCAAGCATTTCAAGTTAGCGTACTCCTTTTATTACCTCTCTCCCTGCAGGCTAAGCTAATTACGCTGCCACAGAGGCAGAGCACACAAGAGAGAGATTGCAAGCGCCTTTCTTCAAACGTCGCGTGAGAAAAGCCGCACGAAGCCTCCAGTTTTACTCATTAAGGTGCATATATCCAGGTGGGTCTAATCTGGAGAGAGGATACCTCGTCACGCTGGTTTAACACACATATCCCCATCTTTCTGTTGCACCTTCGTACAGCACCTATAGCACAGTGAGTGCCAGCAGCGAGCAGGATGGCTGTGAGCTCCTGTAATGCATCCGGCTCCAGTACTGACCCTGCCCATGGCTTCCTGTGCCGAGATCCCAGTCTGCTGTAACCTCAGCAAATGTCTGCAATTAAACCTGGAGAAACAGTGCCCTGGCTTTTATGAACAGCCCTGCAAGCAACAGAGGAGGACAAGGATTTATTCAGCTTCTCGAGGAGCTGGATATGTTAAACGCTGTGACTTTTTAAAGCTCGCTGCAGCAGTGGCAGTAAACAACGTGTAGTCGTAGAAACTAACACAACAAAAGTCTCTAAATCTCAACAATACGAGCAAGAGCTCAGGACTGGGTCTTGGCAAGCGCTTCTGTTCACTGCAGTGCAAAAGGTGTGAAACACAACTTCTACCAAATCCCCCTGAAGGACAGCAACTGCCTCAGGTGCCTGTGTATGGACGTGGCCTGCATTGCCTCAGGTATGAGACCCTGCATGACAGTGTTTTCTGCAAAAGAGGGACCCGAGGCACAGGACACTATAACTGACATTCCTGGGAGCATTTACACCTCCGAGTTTTGCACCAGGATGGGTCTGGGCACTGGACTTGATGGAGCAAACCAAACCCACGTATGATTTTTGCTATGGTGCCTTGGGTTTTGTACCGCACACACTTGGAGAGCTCAGCGCATGGACTCACCAACCGGTCTGAGGACATCTCAGCTCAAAGCCACCCAGCTCAAGGAGGAGGACTGAGCCCCCAAGGCTGGACACGGCCCTGAAAGAGCCTGGACAAGACAGAATGATGTTAAATGATGGCATTTATGGTTTTGGTTTTGGTTTTTTTTGTGTCAGAAATGGCAAAATTATTTTAAAAGCACCCTTAGCAAGGCAGCTGTGGTACCCTCATATCCAGAGATGCCATGCCCCTGGTTTCTGTGCCCTGTACCCTCCTCTAATACAGTGCCCACCAGCACCTTCACCTTGCCTGACACCTCCTATGCACAGGTCAGGTCCTGTTCCCTCAGAGAGGACCCAGCACAACATTTCGTTTCCTCCCATGCTCACTTTGTGGCCAAGTGCCTTATTTACTGCTCTCTCAGTCTTGCACTTAATACCAGTTATAAATTTCCTCACGGGCTTTTTTCCTACAGCGATCGTCACCTCAGCATCCGAGTGCCTCTCCAAGATTAAATCATCTTCCTACATTTGTGCCTGTCTGTGGCAGAGCTGCAGGGAGAGCTCCCAGCGTGGGATCCATCCAGGGAGGGGCTGAGCACCATTTTCTTCCCCCTGACTTGGAGATGCTGAGTAATGCAGGGGAATCAGATTGTAAGAGACATCACATTTTCCACTGTCTCTGCACTCAGCATCCTTCCTGGCTATGAATGAATATATAATTTGGGGGAACAAATGAGTGCAATCTTGTTTCATGAATCTTTATTCTTCCCTATTCTTTATGAATCTTTATTCTGCCCTACTTTCCCTTCCTTTTTATTTCTATTTTTTTTGTAATAGTGCTTTCTTTCTCTTCTTCCTGTCTTCATTTTTTCACTTTTTTTGTCTTTATCTTTCTTTTCTTCTGCTGCCCTCCCAGCTTTTCATTACTGTCATCTTTTTTCCCAGCCACTGAACCCTTGATGTTGTTCTAATTGACAGACGGGGTTTAAAAGCACATTCGAAAGCGCCTGTCTTTTTAAATAGACTCCTGTCTCATCAAAAGATGTACAGCAACATTCCATTAGAGCACATCATTTGAAAATAGATTGGGCTTTTAGCAACTGCACTCGTATTTTTATAGTTCGGCTTTTCTGCTGGGATCGTCCCTCCACATTGCCAGCCCCCATAGTCTCCCCTTTTGGGGAGGGCACTGGGAAAAGATACATTAAAGAGAGATTAATGAATGTTTTGTTTTGTTTTGGTTGGGCTTTCTTCTCTCTGCATCTCTCAGGTGCTTGTTCAGCCCATTTGTTTCTTATAGCCATGGCACCGAGAGTTTTGGGATGAAAATGGGGATGCAAAATGCATATGTGCTGACAAAAATGGAGATATGGCTTCATACAAAACCAAAAAAGGCTGTTGCAGTGGGTTGCCTGTTATTTTATGAACGTGGATTCAGTCATGGCTTTCCCAACCGATTGGTGCAGAGGGCATTAGGATCCTGTTCCTGTTCTGCAGTAAAGCAGACCAGAAAGTTGTCACTGAGAGATGGCTCTGCCCCACAGAGCGATATGTAGGGGTGAAAAGGCAAAATGCAGAACCACTGGTGAGTCCAGTCTTTGGGCTACATACGATGCTGTTCAGTGTCACTGTGCAGCCTCTCCGGCAGCTGTGATCCCAGGCTGGGTATGACAGCCAGACTTTTGGTGTCCTAACAGGAGAGAGTGAAAGGTCTAGAGAAACTGGGAGCCAGGCAGGGTGCAGAAACCACAAGTATCTCCTGGTGGGACAGAGAACAGAGCCAAGTCTGCACTTTCCTCCCATCTTCTTCTGGGCAGCTATGAACTCCTGCCACGAAGTGCGTTTTCCCCTATGCCTATGGAGTGATGGTTCTGCTCAGCTTTTACCTTCAGAACATCAGAGAAGATGGAGATGGAAAGGGTCTTGCAAAGGTCTATTAGATTATGTAGTCCATCCCACTACCTTTATAGCCACCTCCAAATATTTTTTAATGATAATTACTGTGCTCCTGAAATTGCTGAAGCGTAATTACCATCTACTTGGTAATCATGTTGTGAGATGCACCAGTATTTTATAAGTATTTATGAACTACAGGTACTTGCTGTGAAATATCAGGGCTCTAACAGCGATTGCTGTTACATTCAGAAGAAAACTCTGAAGTTGGATCCAGTCTTATGTTTAAGTGTGCCAGAAGTGCTTAGACCTGGGCATCCAGTGTGCACCACGAGACAAAGATGGGATCCCATGTCTGGAGTCAGCGGTGCTTTTCCTTCATGGACAGGAGCATTCAGAGAGCACGGCGCCCATCTCTGCACCCTGGGCAGTCACCGTTTGCTCCCAGATACTGGCACATGCCTTGCACATCCATTGTCTCAAAACCCTGACAAGGGAAAGAACTCACTTGCAGATCAGATGGATGTATAGGGTATTTATTTACTCTTTCTTCAATGTCCCAAACGTCCACCCGCATACAAACTGCCCCCCAGCCACCAGCCAGTCTGCTCACAGCTCCTCAGTGTTTCATCCAGATGTGCCAATGGAAAACATCATTCACCTCAAGGGCTAAGCTCTCCTCTTCTTCCCAGGCTTAGGGAGGAAAAAACCATTCATGTTCTACATCCAGCATTGATTAGTAGCTGGGACTTAATCATCCTCAATCTCCACTCCCTTCCCCAGTTTATTCACTCTTGCTACGCCACTATCAAGTCCAAGACAGAGGCAACAGCTTCCCTTTTCAGCCCCCATGAAGCAAAAGCTCAATGCTCCCCTTTTTGCTCTCCATGTTCCGGTTTCATGTGTAGCAGCAATAATCTCTGTTGCTTTGTTGGATCCTCACAATAAACGGCTTCTCAGATTGATTAAAACCTCTCTGCTTGGCTTGGGCTGCGCATCGATTTTAGCTGCTGCTTCTCGCTTTGTGTACAGCGCATCATAGCAATCAGAGATGGAAAAGACCTATTAGGTATCAACTTAAATATCTGAGTCTCCTCACCTCCCCTCAGTCCCCTGGGGGCTGGCAGCAGATTATTCATTACAGTGTATTCATGGTAACTTTTTCCAATCCCTTTCCAAATGGCGCAGGGTCTGTTCCTGCCCGTCCTTCCCATGCAAGACCCAACCACACCTGATTACAGCGCTGGCACTGGCAGGGGAGCTGGCTCCCTGGTTCCTGGCCCATTGCTCCTCTCCGCTTGGTGCTGAATGTCTCTCTGGAGGCCTCTAAATAAAGATGCTTCCTTGGGGCTCTCTCCTCTCACAGGAACACACAAACAAGCCAGGCTTTGAAGTTAATGGGTGTTTTTATTACTCTCAAGCAGGATGCCTAGGTTCATGTAAAGAGCATCCCCACCCTCCCTTTCCTTTTACACTAGCCTTTGGAGAGCCAGTTTTCCTGCTCAGCTGAATGAATGGTTCCAGAGGGCTTATCCTTGTTGATGATGGGACTGTTGACACCAATCCACCCTCTGAGCCTTGATTTCTCCAGAGCAATTCCCCTCTGATGCTTTCTGATTGCAGGTATTTCCATTATCCGAATACTTGGGAGCTTTAAGCCTCTGGCTTAGAGGTTGTTCTCCTATTTTCTGCCTTCCAGCCGCTTCAGCAGGACAGACCCCTCAAAGAGGGACACAGGGTGGGTTGTGCCTCTGTGCTGACCATACCTTATCACACACCCCCAGATCAGAGACCTCCCTGCACACTATTGATTTACAGGGGAAATACTTTCAAGCACAGTGCAATAGGATAGAAGTAACTCTACAAAAGGAGTTAATAATCCACTGGTTTATTTCCTCAAGGCAGCTCACAGGAACACTGGCATTGTGCAGAGGAGAGGACTGCAGTGCACGGCTGGGAGCAGGAGGTGCAGGTGGGGAATCCAGTTGTTGGCTGCACAATAAACCCCAACCCTTGAATAAAAGGCAGGAAGAAGGGATAAAGCAGCTGGCAGATAACTTTTACACCTCCCTATTCCCAAAAGTGCTGAGCAGCTCTTGACTTGGCCTGGGACATTTTCCATTTCTATTGCCAGTAACGTGCAGAACAATGGAGAATCATCCCTTGTTTGCTGCATCTCTTTTGAAAAAATAAAGTGTTTCTCTGGACACATGAAATGGGCCAGGTTCAGTCAGCACAGATTCCACCCAAGGTGCCATTATCTCCTGTTTCCCACTGGCTGGCTCTGAGCCAGCAGAGGCACCCAGCCAAGAGAAAACAGGCACTGATGTGTCCACATCAGGGGGACAGGTGCCTTCTGCAGTGAGACCTACATCCCTGGATGTCCACCCTGATGTACTAGAAGGAACTGTGGCTCCTGCAAGCCTGGTACCTGGATTTCCTTCCCAAGGACAGTGTGGTGCAGAGCTGAGGGCTGGTTCTGGTGTGGATTCATGAGGAGGCTGGGGTCTGCCCTGGAGATCAGGTTCATGGAGAGCACTGCAGAGACTGGGGTGGACATGGGATGGAGACGGGAAGCAAGTTCAGCAGTGTAACCAATCTGTATGGAGAGCAGCAATTTCCCAGAGAGGCAAAGGGCTGCAGTTGGAGATGTAGCATGCCAGCATCCTCCCAAGGCTATTTATTGATCTTATTTCCAGACTAATACTCAGACCTTCATGCTTGCTGTACTTGCTGCTTTTCTGAAGTCAGCTCTATTAAAATCAGTACTTGTGTGTATTGAAATAGAAGAGGGGAAGAGCAGGGAGAGGCAAAAAGTAATTTTATTTTTTTAAGGGCACTTTATGTTTCACCAGCAACCACTGCCCTCACTGCCACAACACTTCCCTCTCCAATCCTGCCACACTAAGCTGCTCACCACCCTAAGTACCATAGCCAATTTCTTCATACAAAAACTGTGCCTGTTTCGACAAAAATGGTAGACCTGAATGAATGGATGGACATGTACCATTCTTCACTTTACCAGGGCTGTTGGCTAGGAATTGTTTACTGGTGGTCATTTTCACAAATAACTACAAATTTTACAAATATTCTTATCATTTCAGAAACACGCACCCCATACCCCATTAAATATTTCCACCTCTGGCTACACAAAGGGTTGATACAATGCTCAGCACAACGGAGGACGATGAAATCCCTGGTGAGGAGAGAGGACTGAGCCAACCAGGGCATGCAAGGTGGAAATGAGTGAGACTTTGGGACAGATCAGCCCTTGACAAAATGAGGTGAACACTTCTGGTAGGTGGTGAGAGCTGGGAATCATTTTTGTTCACTGTTCTTTTTTCCCATTAGCTACAGGCTACACCCACATGAGAAAAATCAGTAAATTAGACTACATCTGGGAGATAGGAGACCTGGTAGCTCTGCCAGTCACTGGCTGCATGACCCAAGGCACTCAGCCATAACAAATTCCTCTTCTGCTTTTCTATAAGGAAGGAGGCAGAGGGAGGCTATAAAGCACATTGGAATCTGCAGATGAAAAACAGTAGCAGATCAGAGCTGGACTTGGTCTCTCTGATAATACATCAAGAATGATTATAGTTACTTCAAAGGTTTTGCACTGGTTCACAGACAATCTTAATTTTTGTTTGCCTCTTTTTTCGGCATTTGTCCAAAATAACATTCTTTTAGACAGTGGTGCTTCAGCCCAAGTAATATATATTCTAGCTTTGTGTTGTATTTTCTCAAGTAGGATTACAAAAAAAATAAATGCCACTGATACCGACCTGGCTCATTGGGAGAGTTGGAAATTTTAGATTCACTGCACAGATTGCCTGTCCTAAAGATATCATAGCTATTGGCAGCAGTAGGGCTATCATCTTTACTGGGAGCCTCTGATGTTACCTCTCTCCTGTTTGAATCAAAGGTTCCTTAGATAGCTTTGTGCTCCTCTTCTCCCACCCAGCTCCTCAAGGGCTCTGCTTTCCTTTCCCCGCACCCGTGTCCTTCTCCCTTTTACAGTCTCAAAGCCAATAGACTAAGCCACACTCGAACTCAAATTTTAGATATTTTAGCAGCTGAGCTACAAGACATTCCCACCAAAGGTTTGCACACTGAGACTTCTCTGACTTTTTTCCACAACGTGTGTGGATTTATATCAGACCATGCCCTTCCACCAACCTCCTTGCAAAATTTGAAGTCCACCCTCCAAAATTATGGGGAACAACAGTCTGGGTCTAAGAGTGGTTTTAGGTTTGCACCCAAATCCACACACAGGCCCCAGTCCTATGTCAATGATATTTATCATCCTATGGTGGACACCATGCAGATAAATCAGGGAGGCTCATCCTAGGATTGAGGAGCATTAATAAAACTTTATGTCTCCATAAGATCTTCAGGTGGACCATGATCTATATAAAGGGAGAAGACTTGAACCAACAGATAATACAGACACAGTCTGTAAGAAATGATGTTGAAGGTCTGTGTTTGATCTTCAGTAATAAGGACAGAAGAGGACTTTGCTCCTAGCTGGACCTGACGCTACTTTCACAAAATTCAACTCATTACAGTTTAGATATGAAGACTATTGGAAGATCAAATTTTGCATATAATGCCCTACTCTGACAGTAATATATTTGCCATATAGTTAAACCAAAAGGTTAAGGAAAAGCTCCAATTTCTAGATAACTGTACAGGCATAAAAATAATAATTTAGTGGGTTTGGACAGGATATTTTTTCCTTTTCATTCACTTGGCTCTAAAGCATCCTTAGCTTAAGAAATTGAATTTGACAGGCGATTAGTCCATAATATGGTGCAATCACTCCTGGTATTTAAAGGAAAAATTGAAAACAGACTAGATGTTTAACTTTGAAATGTCTGCTTCAGATGTGATGGGCAGGAACTCGAGTTCTTTGGCATCAAGAGGTAGGTGACTTGCAAAACAGGCTGATCTCATGCCCACAGGCAAGATAGGGTAGGTGAGGCCAGCTGTAAATATACAGCAGTAACCGGCATGGATTTGCTTCTACCCACTGGGAAGTTTATTGCTGTTTCACTGTTTGGCAGGTGAAGTCTCATTCTTCAGAACAGATGACAAAGTCCAAGTCTCCCACTTTCATTATTCTGTGGTAAGTTGTTGTTCTGCCCCTAATGCTTCTTTTACAGCAGAGTCCGAGATGGGTACATGGAAAACAAGATCGTGGGCTGGGGATCCTGAATCGTGGCTTTCATATTTGGTCCCAAACTGCTCCATTACAAGTCTGAAGTTTGCATTTGAACTCCTGCGCCTATGAATTAAAAAGGGAAGTGATGGAGGTAGCTACAAAATTATTTCAGGTTCACTTTGCAGGTGTCCTGCTGCTTTAGTGTCGCTCTGCTGGCTGCGAAATGCCCTTGCTGCAATGCAGAACTGGCACCACAGGCTGCAGAGAGCCACCCCAGCACATCCCAGTCTTTCTTTTCTCCCCATCCCTTTTTCTCAAGGGCAAATTACTTCTGTGCTCTGTTTCTTGATGACTATAATTCCCAGAGAAATTCCTCAGCAGCACAAGTATTTGTAAGCAGGGAAATGCCATGTTCTGTGTGCGATGAAGAGTTGAGGATGTGTTTGATGGTTGGACTTGATGATCTTAAAAGTCTTTTCCAACCAAAACCACTCTATGCTTCTATGTCTTCTGGCCCAGGCACTGAACACGGTGCAGGGAAACATCCCTTCACAGCAAGGACTGTCCACAAGGTTGGGAGGACAAAGAGCCCCCAGAGCACCCAGCCCTCCTGCTGCACTTCTGGGCTATATTTAAAGACCTCACCCATGGATATTCACCCTCGGACTGGGAATTCACAGTTCAGATGCCAGATAAATCTTCCCAGCCAAACCAAAGTCATGGATGTGGCCCAGTTAACTTCATGGAGCAGGAGTTGGCCTGTTGGGAGGAGCAGCCACTTCTCTCCACTGCAAAGGTTCTCCATGAAGCAGTACGAAGCTGTTTGCAATGCAAAGTCCTCCCTCAGCAGCACCTCTGGGGCAGTTCAGGTTAGGGAGGCACTAAATGGCATCCCAGCACATTACCCTCCATCACACAGCTGAAACTTATGCACTTGGAGAGGACTCAGCAGAAACACCATCCCTTATCTTTTAAATGAGTAGAGCTCTCATCTCCTCAGATGTTCAGGCCAAGTAGAAGCTGGACTGGGTCTTCACTTCTTAAGAGTTTTCCATATTTCCTCTCTTTAGGCTGGAAAACACCCAGGAAGGGAGACAAGAGATTTCCACTGTTCTGGGACCAAATCCAGGTAGGAGCAGCAGGGACTATTTTATTACTTACAGTTGAAAATCCTCCCTCCCTGCTCTGCAACAGGCTAAAAGCAGTCTGCAGGCTCCAGAGCCCCCCTGGAGTGACTGCATTGCTGTGCATGGAAATATTCTCCATCTATAGCATTAATTCCTGACTGCACAGAAAACACACAGTATTTCACGGTTGGTATAAATCGTTAACTTGGCAACAATCTGGATATGGTTAACAGCATGGGAAAAGTCAGGGTTTTTTCTTCCTTTGCTGGCTTTCACTAGTAAACACTGATAACACCAAGGGCCTTTCTTATCATTTGTATTTTGACAAATTCATTTTGTGTGCTCCTCAAACACCACTTCAGAGTTGTTTGCTCATCTCGGACAGAGGATGCAACAACAGTAAGGGATAGATAACCACAGTGATACTGACTACTGAGGTAAATCCTCTCTGTCCCCTCATTTCCAGCCCCCAGCTCATACCTGCAGGGCCCTTCATGGCCAGCTCTCCAGCTGAAGGATGCAGAGGAAGCCGCACTGCAGAATATGCAAGAACACGTTCAGGATACAGACTTAGAGATGCTCTTTTGTTGCTCAGCTCCAAAGACTGCACCTCCACCCTCAGCAGTCACAGTAGAATGAGACAGTCAAAGCCTTAATCTCCATAGGCTGGACCATGCAAGTAGAGGCTCATCCATACAGCACACTGCCACACCACATGGCTGGCAAGACCCAAACTGCAGCTAAAAGGCCTTGTACTTCCTGGAAAAAAGCCTAGGCCTGGGCTTTGGTTATGAACACCAGCTCTAACTTATTTATGTACCTCACCTGTGAGGAGGGAGGCTCCTGACAAAGGACCTCAAGGTACTCACACAGCACCCGAGTCTCAACCACCTCAATCAGAAAGCGTTAATTAACCTCATTTACCAGCTGGCCCTGTCCTACGGTGCCCTTGCAGGGGACACTGTACCTTGGGCAGATTGATGCTCCTATCAGACAGCTGGGGAGTGAGGGGACAGCCTGATGAGCTCTTTAACTTTTACTGACTTCCCTACA
>NW_010207752.1:60885-76517 GCF_000695765.1 Mesitornis unicolor
TTTAATTCCCCTTTGAAGGCAATAAAGGAAGGGCTTTTAGCTCGCCAGGCTCATCTGAAATATCTCAGTGAAGTGACTGAAACTCTATCTTAATATTCTCTGCGACTGCTGGTTCCACTGGCTAGTTTCTGACTTTCATGGCTCTTTGGTTTCTTTCTTTTTAGTAAATGTGTGTGCGTGTTCCTTGGTTATTTTCTGTGTGCGTTTTTTTCTCCTCTAGCACAACAGACAGACAGATGGCTGTGACTGTTTTGCTAGGCCAAAGCATTCTTGGCTGGATTCCCCAGATGAGTAATGTGGTGATAACTTAGTGGTGTTTCCTCGCTACTCCAATGCTGAAACTTAGAGGGATATATGAAGGGGTAGAGGAAGGGGAAAGTCAGATAATGACAAGGCTGGGGAAATATTAACAGTAAGGAAGACTTTTGGCAGGGTTTTACTTGAGTAACCTCAGCTGGGCTCATCCTAGATTCTGGGAAGTTTGAAAACAACGGGGGGGGGGGGGGGGAGAAAAACAACTGTCAGCAAACAAACATGTCCAGACTTTTTTTCTTTCTTTTTTACACATACCATTAAAAATTGGCAGTGCAAAACCAGCTTAGAGACGACATTTCAAAGTGGGTTGGGGGTGGAGAGAAATTGCAAGGTAAACAGGACAGTTTCTATCTTCCCCCTACCTCCAGCCTGTGTGCAAGGAAAGATAACAGCAGCAGGAGAAAGCAAAGTCTGCCATGGAATTTAGCTCCTCTTTTTTCCCTTGTACCAGGGAGAGAGGGAGAGCCTGCATGTGCCTCTGAGGCGTCTCTGTTTGCTTTGAACCTTATCAACAGGGACTGTGCAATGCAGTTTCTCTTTCTCCCTCTCTTCTTCTAACTTTTGAAGCAAAACACTTACGTGCGAGGAATGTGGGAGCATCTGACAGCCTGGGAGATAGAGGAGAAAGCCACGGAGTAGGGAGGAGGGGGCCATTGGTTCCCCTCCTCCTCCTCCTCTTCCCCCTCTCCCCTGTTTTCTTTCTGATTAAAGAAAGGAGGAAAGAAGAGAACAGTGTAGAGATGTCTTCCCCACCCCTCCCTTAACAAGTCTCCAGAGCACGGCCTGTATTGAGTCAAGCAGATTGTTAAGGGAGAATGGCTGTCAATGGGATCTCAAAGATGCAGTGCTTTTTTTAGAAAGAAAGGGAAGAGAAAAGGCCTCTTGTCATGGCTGCTCGCTATTTACGAAATGTTTTGCCTGTGTGAGACCAACAGGGAATCTGGGTGTGTGCTGAATCCCTTGATCTTCCCCAGTCCCTTTGGAAGGGCTTGCTTGCCACGTACCTTTGCAAGTAGAGACAGTCCACATATGCATCACTACTCACTGTTCTTCAGGTTTATTTACTCTATTAATAGGCATTTGGATGAGTTCCTTAATGTGGTGGATGACAGGTGTAAAATAGGCAAGGAAGGAGAGGCTAGGGTTTGCAGGGGCACCATAGGATGATGGGCCAGAAATAAGAGTTTAGGGTAGGGGCTGAGCTCTGCTGAAAATCCTGTCCAGCACGTACAGTAAAGGAATGATTCTTGGTATCTTGCACCATGCTTTCACTGTGCCCTGGCAGAGGTTGAGTGAGTTAGGCAGAGGTTCAAATCAAAATCCCAGACCTGGACTTGGAAGAAGCTTGGAGCCAGATCTGAGCTTTTGCAGATGGTCCCTCTGTACATAATGAGGTCAATCAAAACATCTGATCTCCATACCCTTGAACTTCTGGAGGGGGCATGAATTTAAGCCCAGGAATATGGGATCATCTGGACTGCGCTATGGTCTATGCCAATTGCTTTTCTTTCCTGGCAGGCTTCATGGGTCCCAGCTGTACTGCGAAGTCTCCTTTAGAAGATGCTTTAGGTATAAACCTAAAGAAAAGGAGCTTTTCTGGACACCCTTCTTTTCCCACAGGTGCTTTGTAATTCACGTTTCCTTAGCGGGGAGGAACAAAGGATAAAAGGAGTGAGTGACTTGTTGAGCATCTCTCATTTTAATGACAAAGGAAGAGTGAGAAGCACTGAAAGGATTGACATTTCTTGAAGCCCAGTTTCCACGTGTGAAATTGGGCAGTGGAAAGTGCACCTCTTCTGAGTTCAGCCAGGCTCAGGGTCACAAAATGCCAAACACCTTGTTTTGTTTCTCTTTGAAACCAGCAACTCCTTCTGCTCAGGAATTGCTACGCGATAATGAGGAATGTGTAAAAAGTCTTTGAGGACTGTGGCTGGGGTGAAATTGCTGGCGCCAGTGGTCCTACAGGTCAGCTGCAACACGACAGGACCGAGCATCCAATCTCGTTTATCAGCCACCTCCTGAAAGATGACAAAATCTACCACTGCACTTGCACTGCTGTTATTAAAGAGCAGTATGTGTACAGAATAAGTAAGACAAAGGAGGAGTGTCGGAGAGAAGGAGTGTTACTTCCACTAAAGCAACACAACCTCGGAAGATTGCAGCCCCCTCCAGTGCCATAGCAGAGAATGGAAGCAACTCACCCGAGATGGTGAGGGCAACCCTGTCCATCGGCAAGTTAGCAGAGAAGATATGGACATGGCCTGGGTCTCAAGGGCTCGAAGGCAGGTAGAAGGGGAGATGTGGAGCAAGGGGAGGGGAAGGTTGCTGCAGAGAGCCCTATCAGGCAGTGCTTGCTGTGCCTGGTAGACAGGTGGCTTCTTTTATTCTGCAGGAAGGAGTGAGAAAAGTGTTTCCAATCCTTCAGAGGGTACGAGGCTCCTGTTGGGTCATTTGGAGTCTATTTATGGTGTTGCTTATACGGCATCACAGCTTTCAGTCAATCTGTGTCCCCAAATGCTGTTCACAGGAAAAAAAACAGGGAATTCAGGAGCAGAGGGTGTTTGGAGTGATGAAGTGGGAGCGCATGGGCTGCGTGCTACGTTCAGCTGCGAGACAGCCAGAAAGGGAGGGAGGCAGGAACCGGGGAGGGGAAGGACCTGATCAAATGAAGGTATGGGGGGGCCAAGATGGAAGGGGACCACCACCAGCCCACATCCCAGCCAGGAGCTCATCTCAGGACCCCATTTTTCCATTCTGCTTTTTCCCCTCGCTCTGCTGCCCTGCACAGATCGCTGATCGCTGCTGTTGTATTCAGCTGTTCAGACACACGCATCTGGCCTCAGCCTTTGCTGTTAATGACTCGCAGTTGCACAGATGGCTCCTGCTCAAACTGGTACCAATTGGGCTGGTGCCTCCCAGCACGCCCCGCGCTGCAGACGCTGCCTTGGGGCGCAAAACTTTTCACTGCATCCAAAACCTCCTCCTTGGAGCAGCAGCAGAGAGCCAGGGCAATTGGATGTCCATGCTTGTTCCATCACTCCTGGAAGGTTTGATCCTCCAGCCACCGAAAATGCTTATTAAATTGGGTGCAGGCAGTCCTCGAGTGTGCAGGTGGCAGAGGAAGCTGTGAAAGAAGGGAGGATAAAGTCCTTTCCCCATTGAGCCCAGACTTCCCATTTCATTCTGCTTACTGGGCTGCTCTTTTCTGGCAGGAGAGCTCTAACAAAAAAACCCATAAGTTTGAGAGATGAATGCCAGGATGGGGGATCAACAGACTCAAAGGAAAATACAGGTGGTAGAGCTGTCTTTTAGAGGAGAAAAGGTAGCAAATAAGATCAGTTGGGAGGTCTCAGTCATTAGATCCACCATGTTATGGCTCAGCAGCTGCGTCCTGCAGTCAGCGTACCCAAAATCGAGGACTTTTTAAGCCAGACATACTGCGCGTTGTAAATTCAGCAGCACTCCAGGTGCGTTTAGGCAGGGTGCATCTGCTCAGCTTGGTGCAGCGACTTTAAAAGATCACTACATTTTGCTTATGCTAAAACCCATGTGCTCTTTTGCATTTTCTTTTTCCCAGTGTGCCAAGCGTACACAGAAATAATACTCGGCATCTTCTAATTGTTGTAACAGGGAATCTGTGTGCAAAAGTAACACTCGTGACAGATTTTTCTCAGGAAGTGAATGGTACGGTACAAAGTCACCCCTGAGATCAAGTTGCTGTAGCTGAGGAATCGACTCACTAAATTAACACGACGTCAGGCACTTCAGAATGGCTGTGGGTTTGGTAAAAAATAAACAGTGTAAGATTCCTGACCAATAGAGGCCAAACGTACCCAATGTGGTGTTGGCCAGGACTGTGCGTAACCTAGCTAATAATGACTTTGGTAGTGGCCCTGTGTGCAAATAGATATTTTCACGAGTATCTCAGAATTCGATCCCAGCCGAAACCTTGGCATTTGTGGTGAAAAATCGCTGTTTACAAAGAAAAATGTCCCCAGGACTGCAACAGGGAGACAAGTTTTCTGTCTGCAGAAAGTGTTGAGACAAGAGGCAGAAGCAAACTCCAGGGACACTGTTCAGTACTCAAACAACCTCCCCTTCCAACACCTCTGAAAGATGTGGGAGAGGTAACACATGGCAACATGACTCGTAATAATACTGCTTACTACAGTGCTTTTCATTGGGAAAATAAAATGAACAGTTAAACGTTTATTTTGCTGTTTATATCAAATTACCTGGGGGGACAGGGGCACAGATACAGCAATGGGAAGGCTGCAGGGGCTTTGCTCAGAGCGATGCTGTGAAATATCTCACCTCTTTCTGCTCCTCTGCTCTCTCCAAAATAGATAACAGGAATCAGCGCAGTGCTTCTGAATGGGTCAGATGAGCTTTTGAGCTCTGCCTTTCCCCTGAATCACCGACCCTGCCGTGTGGGTAATTAGTGTGCCAGACTCATCCCCGTAACCGCTGCCTTTGAAGTGTGCCATATTCAAAGAGGTCAAAAGCTCATTCTTTTCCCCAGCCTTCCTTTACCTTCTTTTTTTTGTGTGTGTCCCCCTATTCTTCCACGTTTTTTTTTAATGATGCCCTCCTCCAGCACAAATTGACTCTGGTGGTAATTTGTCATGTCACCTTCAGTAAAATTTTGAACAAAATTGCAGAAGATTCATGGGGGAGCAGAAGCGCCACATCTTTTATGCATTTCAGATGGCAAAGTATAAATCAAAAAGCCCAGAGACCTGTTTGCAGAGAGACAACAAGGAAAAAAAGTAACCCACAGTGAGTAAAGTTAGGCCGCGTCTGTCTGATCCTGCACTGACAAGTCTGGGATTTAATTTTTAATTGTTCAGTGACATATCATCTTTATGCCAGGGGTGACTATAGTTGATAAAACAGATTTGAGAGAGACCCAGCCCGCAGGCTTGCATGATTTTGTCCTTGTGGTTAAGGATCTGGAGTAAACCTGTGTAAATTCAGGTTCAGGTCTCCTCCCCAGGCCTCTTCTGTGGGAGTGATTCACCTGCCCTGCCTGGAAAGTTTGGAACAATTTTAAAATTAAACAGTTAAATCCCATCAGAAATGGATGGGAACTGGCTGAGCAGTTTCCTATCACTCACCTTTGAGTCTCCCTCCAAACCTGGGCTGACACTTTGGGAAGGGAATGGTCTCATGGACCGTGAAGGCCCTGTGGCCTTGCCATGTTGTCAGGATGAGAACGACATTAATGGGATGTGAAGGAACGGGGAGGGAGTGCATTGCCTGCCTGTACATCCATATCTGCATTTACTTTATTTACTTTATTTATTGCATCCACTGCCTGCAACCAAACAGCTCAAGGATGTTGTAGGCCAGCTGAGTCTGATCCCCTCCTCCACTCCAGCTGATTTTACGTTACAGGCACAAACCATAATATCCTCTTTTTTAAAAATGCGTGATCGATCTGTTTTAAAAGTACACACAGCTATATGGTAGGAGAGATTAAACAGCAGCGTAGAAAAAGATCTCCTGTGGGAAAATCTGATTATGCCCTTTTAGGTGGGTTTTCTTGTTGAGAGTCAGCCTGCATATTCCCACACTGTACTTGAAGGTCAGTCATTGTCTTATGCTGCTTCCTACAACAAAATTGAGAGGAGTATGATGAGATCTCATAGTCACAAGAGAGCTCATTTGTTCAGCAAATCCAGCCATGACCCTTTCTAATGTTTTCTTTCCCTTCCTCCTCTCTTTTCTGCTGGTTTGTTTTTAGCCGACTGCTGCTGCTAAAACCTCTCTATCAATATTCAGGGATGATTTCTGAAGTTTGGATAAAGTCTATCAAATCCAACAGAGACCAAAGTGCCGGGCATATTTGTAGAGTCTGAACAGCTATCACAGCCTACGGGATCAAAGACTTTGGGTCGCTTCTGCATCTTCTTTGGTGGGAAAGGCACCATTGTGAATTCTTTATTTTACCAAGTACATTTGAATGTGACAATGAGCTCACGTGCAAAGCTCAAACCTGGGTCCAGCTCTGCAAATGCTGGCACTGGGATTTGTCTGTAGGAGTTGGGAGCAGCGCACAGGGAAAATGAGGGTGCTATGCTGTGCCTGGATTGGGCCCTGATGTTGGTCCAGATGCTGATGGAGAATGGACACCGCAGCCAATTAAAAGTGCTCTGGCCACAGGCTTCCTTATGAGTCCCTTCCCCATGTGAAAAGCAGAGCCAAAGCTTTTAAATGTATTTATACAGATATGGACAAGGAATCTGTCTGTGTATGCACAGCCTACAAACGCTGCACAATTGTTGGAAGTTTGGAGCGGAAAGGCTTTAAATTCACAGGTTTGTAATCTTTCATGGTTGTTCGCCAAGCAATATTGCTGTCTGCCTCCTGCTTAATGAATTAGCAAAGCTAAGAGAGTAGCGTGAACTTTCAGAAGATATACTTCAGTGCCCCTCAGAGCTGATGTGGAAATGATGCTCATTATAGCACCAGATGAGCAGGATAGGTAACCCAAAGATGTCAGGAAGGGCTGCAGGCTAAAACACCTAACTAAGGGTTTCTTCTAGACATTTAATTCGTGCCAGGGATGGCATTAATAGCACCATTAATCTTGTATTTTTATTTAATTTCCAGGGATTGTGCCAAGTAAGTGTCACATACCTCTCTGCGAACACAGCATCAGCCCCCTCTGAGAGCTGCTGAGTCCCATGTGCATGAAAAAATGGGGACCAAAGGAGCTTTCCCCATTCCAGACAGGGAGGAGCAGAGCTCAAGGACTCAAAAATCCATTTTTCATGTAATTTTTCCATTCCTAGAGGTCACCCATGCCCCTTCCTGAGCACACGCTTGTCTATAAAAGACACAGAGGGTAGGCACAGACAGTCAAAATTATGAGCGCTGCACTGAGGTGGATTCTGTAGTTGTTATTACCAGGTTATACGCAGGGGGTCTAACTCTTTACATTTAAAGTGTTTACTGGACATGTGGAGAATGAGGGTGCCAGGAAGGGGGAGGATGGGTGGGAAAAATTGCTTCAGTAATTACAACGAAGTGATCAAAAAGATCCTGGAAATGTGCACCCTGCTTTACGCTGCCCCCCTCCCTCTCCCCCCTCCCAGGTTTCATTAGTTTTCACAAAGGAGCGCTGGGGAGATTATTTATCTTTGATCATCCCAGGATCAATCTGCAAATGTACAAACACACTTAAAATCAGCGGTTGCCAACTGTTAAGCTCCACATGTTACAACTGGGTTTTTTTTAGAGGCCTTGGGAAGATGTGAAGCAGAGACAAAGCGGAGATGGATGACTTTGGTGAGGCGTTTAAGAAATTGTTTGAAGAAAGCAGCTGCCCCCCGTCCTGATGAGCTGCGTGGCTCTATCAGCTCCATTTCAAACGCAGGTAAAGGGACGGGAACAGGGCAGAGGAAAAAACTGCATAAGGGAGACAGGCAGACAGACAGACAGCAGCAGTGAAGCTGATTTCTCTCACCCTGTTTATCCAGATGGCTTGTTAGGGATTGTTTTATTCCTGGTGCTGTTTCACACCTTATTTATTTAGCTTTCCGCGTTTTTGCGCCCTTCCTAATTCCACAGGTTCAAGATGGCTGTTTTCCGCAGCCAGCTAATACCTTCCGAGCGGATAATCTGGGGATTCTCTGTGTTTGATATACTTACCACACTGCTGCTCAGCTCCCATGGCATGCCTCAAATATTTATCTAAAAAAGAAAAAAAAACAACCCTCCCCAATCTATTTCCTTCCACAACCTTCGCTGCTGAAGCTCCTCGCGTCACCTTCCATGGGGAACGTGCGCAGTGCTGATCTTTTTTGTTTATTCATTTATTTTTGGCAGCATCGCTCTAAACGGCCTCCGAAGAAGGGGGTGAAGGCGGTTGAGAAAATAATTTGCAAACATTTATCACGGCCTGAGCCTGCGTGGGTGATGAGCGACCACGTCCCACCCTGGAGATGACTGCACTCTGGAGATCCAGCCCAGATCTACATTTTACTTGCTCGGGGCCGCTCATGTTTTTGCAGAGGACAGGGCAAAGAACCACACTGAACAAAGGCTTTTTTAAAATGAGACTTAGAAAAGTGCACCAGCAACTCAGTTTCCTTACCTGCAACCAGTGGAAAGAACAGTGAGGAAAATGGCTCCATATTTGAATTGCTGCTTCTTTATGAATGTCTAAATATTGAGCACCAAAATTTGGCATTTCAAGCCGTTATCTCATCCAGGATTTATGTTTTCTCCTTACTGATTTAAGAATACTTAGGTGTGCTTAAAAATTATACATATTCCCATGCATCTTGCAGTGGCTGGGACAATTCTGGAAAAAAGACCTTTTCCCAGTATTGGGAGGAAGTCTCCAGGATGCTGTGCCACCCCAGATTTTGGGAATGGACTGTGAGGACTATGGAACACATAGTTCCTTGTCTGAGATGCTGCATTTCCCCTGTCCCATCCCTCTCAAGACACAGCCCCTGGCAGCATGCTTGCTGCCACAACAGGAGCAGAAGACAGCCTCTGGCCCCAAACCATGATGTATGACCCTGTACCATGACCTCCTGCTTGTTCCTTGGAGAAGATGAGGCTGCTTTTTAAATTTACTAGCCTGGATATACTTTCCCAGCCAGGTTTGCTTGCTCTCCCTCCTGTACCTGCTGTTGGAGAGCAGCGTTTTCCAAGTAGATCCACCAACCTGCAGAGCTTCCCCTGGCTGGCATAAGCAGCACCAAACCTCTGCTCAGAGAGGCTCCTCTGGGGTGGTTTGAACCCTCTCTGCACCGTCCTGCCACAAAACAGGTCTGAACCCACAGCACATTGGCCATGCACCTCTGATTGCTTTGTCCTGCTGGTCTGGGAGAGAAAAAAGCACATAGAGATCCACTGCTGTGGGTAACGGGGACCTTGTGGCACCCATCAGCTGGTGGCAATGCTGATTATATACCTATATATATAAAATGAAATGGATATTTTTCTTCTGCACGAGACCTTCCCCCACTCCTCACTCCGTTTCTGGTTTTCTGCTGCAGGGAGGTGATGACTGATGGTGCAGCACTGACCTCCCCCGTGGGGGCATAGCTGCCATGGGTCGGAGCTGCCGTGGGGCTGGAGCTGCCGTGGGGCTGGAGCTGCCGTGGGGCTGGCTCTTCTCCCCCTGCAATGAGGGAGTGAAGCAAGTTCCACTGAAGGCACACTCATGTCAAACCCCTACCTCTGTTTCTGAGTGAATGGGTAAATTTTATCTTTAGACTCTGCAAGAACATCAGGGCGTCTGCCAGAGATTTTCAGCTGATCTCTGTATCCTTGTTTCAATGTTATTACTTTTTTTTTAACCTTTTTTTTTTCCTGCTTCCCTTCCCTCAACTCATTTCACTGGCACTTTTACCAGCATTTCCTACATTTTTCAACATGTGATAGCCTGGCTTTCTGATGACCTATCACAAGACAAAGTTGGGCTGCTTATCAGTGAAAGGTACCTTGTCAACCGGCTCGGGAGCAGTGTAACATTCAAACGGAAGTGGATGAAAAGCCATAGGGAATAGAAACCACGGCTGCAAAGGTATTAAAGAAGTCTGTTGTGTGAACAGGGATACGGAGGGAGGTGAAGTTGGTGGCTTTGGAGTTAGCTGTGGGCTTAGTGTATAACTTATTCTGTCTAACACTTGCCATGAAATATCCTAACAATACTCCGGCACTAGTGGTAGCAGAGATATTATCACTTGGGGAGACAACAGAAATGGCCTTATCATTTTGACAATGGCTTTTTTCCCTTATTATCACTAAGTAACAATGTCTCTATTTCATTGCCACTACTGAGCCACTGTTTTTTTGATAAACAGAGTCCTTTCTGTGATTTCTTTTCTCCCCACTTGTATTTTATCCTTTGCGTGTGTGTGCATGTGAGCAGATTTTTAAAAAAATATGTGCCACCTGATGGTGCAATATTAAAGACTGCATGTCTTAAAAAGCCAAGGACACTGCCAGAGGGGATATCTACACGAATGTATGGCCAGCCTGGTGTCTGAGGGACTTGTGGTGCACCTAAGCACAAAGAAAGTCCCTTCTATACCTGTGGGGTCCCCACACCCCTGAATCAATAAGAGGATGTTATAAAATCTGGAGTATATAAGAGATGTTAGGACCCATTTGTCAGTGGGAATGACATCTTGCATTTGCAAACGCCATTAACAAAATCTGCGTGCTTTGACAGGTGGTTTGTCCTCGGGTGCTCATGTGAAGGTACCAGCCCCACCGCTGCTGCATCTCTTACAAACACAACGCATTGCGTGCTCCTCACTGTGCTCCCAAAATGCGCCAACAGTTGGGCCGCATCCTGCCTGTCCTCCAGCTCCATCCCAGAGCTGGAAAACCTGCGCAGACCGAGCAGGAGTTAGACCGGGTGCATGTAGTTCTATTAGATATGGTATACAGTGACACCTGGATGGATTCACTTTGGAGTCAGCTGAACATTTTTCCTCATTTGCCCTCTATTCTCTTCCCATTCCTTTCTCCTGCCCATCCCCATGGTGTCTGAGCACCATGACTTACCACCATCATTATGGATGATCACCTGCCTGGGCTACACGTGTGCTCTCCCATTATCCCCTCATCATCCGCAGTGGCTCTGTCTGGATGCCCCTTTCCACTGATCCCATCATCTGCCGCTGTCTGTTCTAGCACAATAGAGAACCCCGATCTGAGCCCATTGCTATGGTTACGGGCATCCTGCCGGAGGTGGGATCAACGGGAGCTATAAATGAAGGTACTACTGCGGCATCTGCATAAAGACTCCCTACCTGATGCGGAGTGGCCACGTTCTCCAAAATTACTCCCACGGGTTTCTGTCACTGCTGTTTGCAAATTTGCATGGAGGGGCTGGGGCTTCAGAAACTCAATTTATGCTTTCTTGGCTTGAACTTGTAGCAAGAACACTGTAGAGAGGAGGAGAGAAAATTTACCTTGGAAGATGATGGTATAAATATGAAACAATAAGGAGGAAGGTCAGTTTTTACTCTCTCTCCACCTTTGCAGGACCTGCTTTGCAGAAAGCCTCAGAGTGACTGAACCAGCACCACACTGAGCTACTTGTTAGTCCCAAATTCCCCAGCACCAGCAAAGGGAGTCATCTATCATACACCTGCTCCATCACCTCCAGTACAGGACTAAATGATGCGCTCAAAACCTGCCACTAAATGGAGAGAAAATGTGACCAGATTAACTGCTATTAGAAAGTTAAAATGCTTAAAATAATGTCACTGGTGGATGGAAGAGGAAAGAACAGGAGGTAAAGTAAGCTATTTTCCTCATCTGTGGTTTTTTTTTCCCCAAACAGAGGAGGCACACAGTGAAATTAACCTCCATGCCTTTGGTTCCCCCCCCTTCCTTGTGCACACTCTCTCTCTCTTTTAAGGCTTATATGTTATGATTTGATGCAGGAGGATTTTTCATTAGAAGATGTGAATAAGACTTTAATGCAAATCAGTCCAGAGAGTCTTCTGACAGGATTTTTAAATAGTGCCCGTTGTCTCCCCAGTGCAGCCGCCTGCTATCTTGTTCCTATGCTGACCTCTCTGTCTCTCCTCATTAAAGAACAAGTCCACGCTGCCGAGCCCTCTCTTCATTTTGGAGATCTTCGCTGCTTTGTTTCACGCACAGTCACTCCTGCTGCTGACCGACAGCTCCTCACCACCAGTAATTTCTGCACTGCATTAATTTCTCATTAATCTGCATCATGATTTATGAGTCTGAAATGATGGAAGGCTTCTAGAGGAGCGCTTCTCATTTGGCCTCCTGGCTTTGCTTCCTTGCCCCTTCACCCACCTTCTTCAAAACCAAATTGGCCTCTTCTCCCACGCTGCAGAGCATAATCTCTGTGGATGGTCCAAATGGGGAGAAACAGGTTAAGCACAGGTTTTCTGGCTGCTTTCCTTATAAATGACTTGAGTGAATAGGCAGAAAAAGGCCTCACTTTCCTTTTCTGAAGACCTTTAGTAACTGCTCTCCAAGCCTGTGACCATGCTGTGGCTCTGACTGAATTTGGCAGCCCAGGAGGGGTGGCTGCCCAAACCTCCATGGAGTTTGGAGCGGTTTCAGCGAGGAAACCTTGCACCAGTCTCCAGGGATAACGAGGTTTCATTAGCGAGAGGGATGATGGCTCCTGGCGCTGCACAGACCTGGACCTTCAGGACATGGCAGATGAACCTCTGAGCTGTTTGAGGGCATCTTGTTATAAAGTCGTTTTAGTCCAGCTCAGGGCAAGGGAGAAAAGAGCAAATCTGCACGCTCCTCGTACTTAATTCATGGGATTCTGTTATAGCCCTCCATCAATATTATCTTTTATTCTGTTTTCAGGAATATGTGTAAAAGAGAATGGAAAATCTCAGTTTTAGTAAGCCACCAGCACTTAGTGTGCTACTCCAAACCTCCTGAATTAGTAGAATTTAAGTCTATAAGAAATGGGTTTTCTTATTCTCTTCTGGTTATTGGAACACTGCTCTGGTCCTCAGGAGAGTCAGAAAACACAAAGAGGTGGAAAATGTTTTGTTTAGAAGAGAAGAAAATGCTGAATGGACTGGGCAGGACTGAATAAATGTGATGGCAGCAGTGGGAAAGTGAATAACGGAGCCAGGAGGGATGGGAGAGGCAATGGGTGGAGGTTGATTACAAACCCCTTTGTGCTCTGCCTCGACTCTGGCTGCTCAGTAAAGTCCATACAAATATTGCTATTGGCTTCCTAGCAGTGCATTCAAATTTCTGACAATTAAGCCATGCTAAATTTCAGACAGAAATACTCCTCGTAGCACAATAGCCCAGGAATTATAAGCGTGATGGTCCCACAAAAAAAAAAAAATAGAAGAAAAACTACCTGAAATTCTCCATTGCACGTTCGATTTTAGGTGAGTTTAGGGAAATAAGATTTGTCTTAACTCTTTATTTTCTGGGTCTCTTCCCAAATCACAGTACGCAGAAATTGATGTGGATCTTCCCACATAAAGCCTGTGGAGCTGGTTCTAGCTCTCGGGCTGCCAGGCTGCCAAAGACATGATTTACAAAAGCCGTGGTGACCAGGACTGGCAATAAAGCTCAGTTGCTCCTACATGAATATGTAGATGAATATGTAGTTACTCTGACAGCAACGGGGGAAAGCTGCTTCTTTGGGGGCTGGAAATAGAAGGGGGAAATTGCTCGGCTTTTTAGCCCTTGTTTAAAATTGATATTTAGGAGAACGATTTCTGAAAGAACTTTGCGTAAGAATCTTTCCGATTCCACTTTGTTAATCTTTTAAATCTTTTGAATTCAGGTAGCGCGGCTCAGAAGGGAAAATCAGAAATTGTCTCTATGTAAATAGAGCTTTTACAGAGAGCACAAAAGCTTGGGGTCGGAAGAGTGTAAAAATATTTTAATAGGTAACCTTTTATTTGGCAAAATATGTATTACTTCCTATTATGATAAACAGTTGGCATATTTGAGATGAAAATGGTTATACATATACATTACAATTACATATTCATTTGACTTTATATTACATACACAACTCAATTTGGATAACTGTCTGAAGCCAAAGGAATAAATTAGGATTGGTGCCGAGCGCTTTCTTTGCCCTTCCCCATTGTGTTTGCCAGATTTGCATTTTATAGTTGCACATTAACAAATATGCATATTTCATTATGGTTTTGGATTAAAAGGTTATCATCTCCGTTACCCATTAGTAATAAACAAACACAAGCTTTCCATGTGAATTTATCCCTGGCTCAGCTGTTTGCTGATTAGGTTGTTGTCGCTGGGTTTCCTTGTTTTCTCCTTGCGGAGAATCCCTACAGCCGTTTCTGAAGTGCTTATTGTCCTCTGGGGAGCAGCGAGTGAGAAAAGGAGGCAGGCGAAGAGGAGCCAGAGGCATCCTAAGGTGGGGAGAAGGCAGGAAGGTAGGGCCAGGACCAGTTTGGAGCCCGGTTAGGAGCTTAGTTTGGGCAGGTGGTCTCCAAAATCACATTTTCACTGGCACTCACTGGTGTGAGCCCCAACGGGGCTACGCATGCAGCACATTGCCTTGGATGTCTACTGGAACAAACCGGACTCAAAGCTTGAAATCCCAGCTGCTCTTGTTCCTCGACAAACCTCATCACAGCATCTTGGTTCAACCCATTTTGCCGAAAACCTCCCTTTTGATCTGTATTTGCAGACGCTTGTATGATGGAGGTGGGAAGGCATCGGGGCTGATCCCTGGTTGTCTGAGCTGGAGCCCAGGCTGTTATCACCCCTCTGGAGTAAACAGTGTGGATGCTGGGGGAGATATTTCAGAGCAGCTGAATTTTGCGGAGCATTCAGCATCTGAAAAATAGCAAGGATTCATTTCTACGGGCAGCAAGCACAGCTGCCCTGTAAGGTCAACACTGTAGGAAGGCTGTCACATCCCAGAAGGGAGCGTCACCATCCCAAAGCCAGGTCCTATTTGCCAAGCTGACAGCGGGGCCAGAGCGACGTTTCCTCATCGTAGACCTGTGCATGCCACAGGATTATAGTCTTCGGCTCTAAATGTTCACCTACTGCAAATAAGCATCATGTGTAAAAGCAAATGGGGTTTTAATGGATTTTTATTTTCACTGTATTCAGTTTTCCTTTCCTTGTCTTTTTAATACAACTTTGCTAGAGTCAGTGGGTGTAAATGCCTCAGAAGAAGCCATTTGCTTGTATTTTTCCTCTTTTTCACGCATAAGGAAAGGAAAATGGAAAGGTTCAGTGGCTCTTCAGCAGCAGAAAAATAAAGAATCCTGATGGGGCTACCCACGCAGCTCCCAGGACCCTACTTTGGGCTCATCTGTTGTCACCTCAGTGCTGCTGCCCTCCATTGACTCCCTGACCCTCTGCAGTTCCTCTGCTGTCCCAGACCACCTTTCAGGTGTCATCGTGACTGTAATTGCCCAAAGCTGTCCCCTGCTTAGGCCAGGTCTGGCCACTCTTTACTGCTGCCCTTGAGGGCCCCTATCCAACTTGTGGGCATTTCTGAGCAGTCAGCCCATGCTGGTACAGGGCCCACTGCTTCCCCTCAGCTCCCAGTCCAGGTGACACCTCCACCGTGACCTCGGGGACAGGAAATGTGTCTCTCCTGCTGCAGAAGCTGTGGCAGCACATTATTTCATGCTGATCCTTCTTGGAGGTGGTGCTTGGATGAGCTGCCTGCTCTTCCCATCCGGCCCTGCCATCCCACCTGTAGCAGCTCTATGATGAGAAGTCCATCAAGGGAAGGAGTAATAAAGCCCAAGGGGATAGTAGAGCATGTTCATAAAATTCGCCCACTAAAATGGGCATTATAATAAATATTATATTATATA
>NW_010207753.1:0-29237 GCF_000695765.1 Mesitornis unicolor
TGTATTTGCAGAATACAAAGTCCTTGGTTTCATAACGTTTGGAAGGGTTAAGAAAACATTTGTAGTGTCCTTCACTTTGGACAAGAGGAGAATGCAATTTAGTATGAATATGGTGAATATGTCTGTGTAAGCTGGCCCAGCTGTTTCTAAGGCTTCACATCTATAAACATTTTCAGGGAGCTTTGTATTAGCTTGATTTAGGAGGATCCCTGCAGAACTGTGGCTGCAATGCCAGCCTGGTTAAAGGACTCTGCTCACATTTCCTTAGTATTAGAATTTCAGTAGCTTCTTGGCATGCCCTTTCTAGCTTGCGTTTGCTGCAATATTTACAGCAGAGTAACTTTAGTGAGTGCAAGAGTAGTTGATTTCATGAAAATCACCCTCAAAGCTGTTTGACTGCTGCCAGTCACTTTAGAAGGTGGTGTAAGCTAGACAGTTAACAACTTCCAGGATTTACCACCCATTTTTGCTACATGCACCCTTCTTCAGAAGCGGTTATTTATGGGGCAGGGCATGCATGATTGCCCTTTACAGCAACCATTATGGTCTCAAAGTGGCAGTTCACTGATTTGTTTGTGGCTTTTGTAGCCAGGTGTTGAAATCAGGCCTGCTCCAGAGGAAACTGAGCTTTCTGGCCATACCACTGACTCCTGCTACTTTGCGCCTGGGGATAAATACCAAGCTTGAACTTTGTACTGTGGATTTGCTATGTTTTCCTGAAAAATGTGTCCTTACTACAGGTTTGTAAATAGCTTTTTCAAAGGAGAAAGGATGCTACTAGACTAATTTCTTAGCAAACTGAAATATGATCCTTTTCCTCTACAGAAGCAGCGGAGAGGAAGTTGCATCCATTCAAAGATGGTTTGGTGCTGCCAAAGCATGTCTGGGGTACCTTGTTGGGGTACATTGCTGGGGTACCTCACTGTGCTGCTGGAAGCAAACCCTGTCCCATCAGCCTGGGATCAGAGGCCTTTCCCATTTCGTCCAGTTGCAAATAAGCTCTTGCTCTGTTGCGCTGCCTCAAGGTACCTGGAGTTTGCAGTTGCTCCCGAGCTCCCTTCTGTGCTCTCTGCAAGAGAAAAGAGTGTGGCACCACCATGCTGCTCACGAGGCTTGGGCAGGCACTTGACCTTTTGCTGAGGATGTATGAGCTCCTTTAGGCAGCGACTACGCATACTCGCTATGTACTCCCCATAGGTAATTAAGCAGTAATACTAATGCAGTCCTGGAGCAATTGCCAAGCTGTCATGTAGTCATTGGTCCTGCGGAAAAGAGACAGAGAATAAAATGAGGAGAGTAAGGAAATACGCCGACAAATGAAGATACCAGGTTTTAGCACTGGCGCTAGCAAGACTGGAAACAGCCTCCACTGTCTGTAGCATTCAGTTGTGGCAGCGGAGTTTCATCAAATTTCTTTGCAATTATTGTAGCGGTGCTGGAGGAAAAAAAAGAACATTTATCAAAATTAAGGTGCAGCAGAGGGAAAAGAAATACATTTCCTGTTAGTGATTAAAGCCAAAAGAAAATTCTGTTTTGCTCTCATTTAGGAATTGTGCTATTGCTGTTTCAATGTAAAAGTCAGGTATGAAAATGTGATTTAATTTCTCATCAGCAGTGACAAAGAATTTAAAAGCTATATAGAAAAGTGGTTTAATTAGGTGGGTTGTTTTTTTTTCCCCAAGGCTGGGATGGGATTTCTGGGTGCTTTCTTCCAAATAAAGTTTTTTTCCCATTGTATAAGGGAAAAAAAATAAAATTACCAGATCTTGAGCAAACATACAATTCTTGAATGAATACTTCTGATTGCTTTCCTGCCTTGAGTGCAATAGACACCTCTGTACATTCCTTTTAGTGCCAGATCCAAATAACATTGCCCTCTTTTTTCAAAATCCGCTTGCCCAGATTGTAAACTTGACTTTTGTTGGAGGGAACAATGTGTGTTGGGAGGGAGATACACTGAGAAGTTTTCCTTGTGTTTGCTTTTACTTCAAAGTATATTTCAGGCAAAAAGGACAGCATTTATGTAAAGTGTATAGGCTTCTAGTCTAGGCTGAAATGTGTGTTCAGATTGCGTTACCTTAATCCTGTTTAAGGAAAAAGAAGAATCATCCACCATCAGATTAATATTGATTAAATGTCACAAGGATTATGAAAGAAACGCACTGTACAGTTACCAAACGCTGAAATCAAGTTTAAAAATGTGGCAGATTTATATTTTATTTCCTAAGTGTTTTCCCCAGCCTTCACAACTTGATCTGTTTGAAGCTCACGTAATATTCTCCTTGATAAATTTCCACTGTGTATTCCTACTTCAGACGTTCTCCTGAGTTTCTTTGCAACTTTGCACAAGATTGCCAAGAAGAGCTTCAGAGGAATTCAGTGATGACATTGCTATCATTGAGCTGCAGAAAAAGTGTTGAAGGACCCTAAAACTAGCCAAGAAGGAAATACCTAGAGGTCAGCCTAAGTTGTAGCACCATTTCTTTGTATGACTTCTCTCAGCTTGGATGCAAGCCCTTCTGTTCTTTCTGTTACTACTTTTATATTTCTCAGACATTCAACCGCTGAAGCCAGGCTGTTGAAGTTTAACATGTGTCTGCATCACTAAAGGCCCACATGCTCATCTTAGAGCTTGTGGTTCATCTTGTTTGCAAATTTTCTAGTTTAAAACCAGGGTCCATTTATTTCTTGGGACTATGAGTCAGAAAACTGCTTCTCCTCCACCCAGGGGAGGTGGCAGTGCTGGAGTCACAGGGAGTTCCCATCTGGCCTAACTCAACCACAGCCCAGTGCTAAGGGTTGACTCGCTCTCCATGTGCCTGCAGTGCCAAGACCTAAACCTTAAAGAGTCTAAGTAATTGATATTATATTTTTGTTATAAATACTCTTGTTGATGCTGCCAATGATTTCGTTGCATAGATTGCCCGTAATTGAATAACTCCTGGACACTTTGACAGCAAAGGCAGGCAGGCAGACAGACCTTTGCAATGAACTATTTTTATAGTGTCCTAGAAGAATACATGAATGAGGCTTTATGGCTTTTGCTCAGCGCACCAGCTTAAGCTAGCCTGGCTATTACTGCTGAGCCTTGAAATGGAGCTCTTATTGATTTCAGATTTGATGGGATTCAAGTGGAGCAACAGCAATTACTATGTTCATCCATTTAAAAACAAAAATTAAGGATGAATAAGGCTTTTAAAGCTAGGAATTAAAAAAAGCAGGCACAAATTGTTGCTACCTGTTTTGTGTTGGATTTACTTCCTGGACATCTGTTTGCACAGACACCTTTCTGAGACTGTCACATAACCCTGATGAGATCCACAGAGGAGAGAACCTCGTTAGATGGATGTTTTCATGAACAAATTGCTAAATGTGTCCTGATCAGTAACAGCAGGAATAGAGGTAGTTTATGGAGATCACCATAGACATGACGCTATACATTGCCTCTTGACTTTAGGTAGAAAAAAGTCATAACAAATCCTTCTCCTTCTGCCCTCATTTGCACAGTACTACATTAAGGCAGAGCGCTAAAGAGAAGATGCACATAAGCCACCTTAATCACCAGGATCGTCACAGAGCTCCAAGACCCCAATTTTGTTGTAAGGTTTTGATATGCAGCACGAGAAGTGTGCTGCGAATCTAGAATTATTACTAAAAGAATACACAGAGTGGGTAAGAAATGTGTCTTCTAGAAAGAAAAGAAAAAGGAAAGTGAGGAATAGCTAACCAGGTGCATCTCCACCTGAGCAGAAACCTGATTTCTCTCCCTTCACATTCTGTTCCCTCCAAGTGCTGTTTAGCTGATTGCCACCTACCCTTGACAGCAGGAGCATCAATCATTTCTCTAAAAATACCTCTCATCACATTGTACTTGAGCTCTTCTTCTCTCCCTTCCAGCTGATCGTAGTAGAAGCCTAGAGTAAGTTTTTTGCAAGGTATGAGATTGGTACCTCGTCCCAGCGGCTGGAGCCCAGTTCTGGCCAAAGGGAGCAGGGTTGGTCGTTGCCTTTGCACCAGGGAAGGTGCCAGGACAGTGTCGTGCAGCTCAGGTACTCTTGCGGGGCACAGGGAGAGCAAGAGACTGTTTGGAAAGCCCACTGGTTAGGAGGATGCATGTTCCAGCTGGGATTTGCTCCCTCCTTGTGGCATTTGTAACTCCCCTATGGAGTTGCTGGTGTCCAGCCAGCATTGAGCTCACACCAGAGCCTTTGCCTTAGTGGAGCATTAAAGGTCTCCTGGTCTTTTCTCACAAAGCTCATGAGATCAGCCAGCTTCACATTTGTATGAAGAAGGGTAGTGCTCTCAAAAGCACTTTTCAACAGGAGATGTGCACATACAGAACATGATGCTTCTGCTTTGTTTCAATGCATAACTGGGATTAAAATACCTCCTGGTTTTATGCTGTGTTTTGGATTCATGTCGTAGAGTGAGATGATTGCCAAAAGCTCAGCCCACTGGCTCTTTTTGTTGCATCCATGTTGGAAACAGCGAGGGCAGCTTGTTGTGCCAGGTACGTGCTCTGCAGCGAGAGAGGATGGCGTCTTCCCATGCAAGAGCTGGTGCTGTTCGGGAGATGCAGCAGCCCCATGGTACTGGGGGTTCCTGTGGTGGGTGCGGATGGGAAGAGGGAGATGAGAGGAGGCCCAGCAGCTGGATTTAGCTCCAGCAACTTGCACTGGTCCAAACTGCAACCAGGCTTGTCCACTGGATGTGGCAGTAGGCTTCTAAGAAACCGCTGGCGCCAGAGAAAATGCAAACCCAAACTCTGAAATTAATCCATAAATGTTCCCTTCCCTAGGACTCCTGTTTTTTATTGAAGTGAACACATACAGAGGTCTTTGACATTTGTGCCCACACACCTTACGTACTAGAAGGGAAAACAAAACTCCGCTCTTTGAGTGAATCTTTATGGTGATTCAAAACACTTTAGGTAGACCCTGTCATATGCTTTATAAGTTCCTGACTGATTGTGTGGAATTAAGTTATTGGGCAGAGAACCAGCTAATGGAAACACATTGATGGAATCATTTTTGAGGGACATTAAATGGAACTTAAAATAAAGCTGAAATGGCTTTATGGATTTTTCAGTCAAACTGTTTATGAACGTTTATCGGTGGTAAATTACAGAGTGTCAGAAGAGGGAATCAGTAGGTATGGCTTTTAATAGAAGTCGCACTGATATAATACTGTGAGAAAGAATAATTTATTGCCTAGGGATGTACAGTATAGTATGTTTAAATACAAATTATATGATTGTTTTCTCTTAACTGTCTTTGGCTGATGACAGGTAAGTTACCCTTATCAGCGACAGAAAGTCTCATAAGATGAAAAATAAATGTTTTCAGTATTTTGCAATGAAATAGAAATTTTATATAATGCATTTTTCATGGTAGATAGCAAATGTTTTAATAATAGATAATTCAGGAAGCAGGAGCCATGTTGTACAATAATAAATGTAATTTATTTTTCCTTTACACTCAGTAAAGGGAGAAGAGGGGTATAGTAGCTTTGATTGAGAAGGGAGATTGCAGCAGCTAAGTCTTGAACTGGTGGAGCTGTGCATTAATAACATTTGCCAAAACACATCGTTCTTCAGGTAGAGGACAGGAAAAATAAGACTAGGGGAGTGCAAGACTAGCAGGCACTTTCTGGTCTTGCATTTCTTGTCCTACTTTTAGGGACCTACCCCACATCTTATGATTTTTTCAAATCTGTTAGATTGTTTGTCCCATCTACTCTAACTGAAAAGCTCCTCCCACTTTTGCTCCTCTTTTGGCTAGAAATTATCTACTTTTCTTCCCAAATGTATTTGAGACCAGTTTATTGCTACTTGCTCTCATGTCAACATTGGCCTATAGCCAGTAGTTCTTTTTCCTTCTTGTTCTTTATCCTCATAATGTATTTATACATAGCATTCATATCCTTCCTTAACCATCATGCTGCTAAACTAAAAAGCCAAGTTCTTCCCATCTTCTTTTGTAAGACAGACTTTTTCTGTTCCTGCAGTCATGACAATATTTCCTCTCTGTACACTTTCCTCACTGGGGATGAGCTGGGGGCTACATAATAGTTCAAGGATTCACTGATAATTCTTAAAATAATGTGATTTTTCTTTATGTTCATGTTAGACTTGCCTCTTGCCTTTCAACTTAAAGTCACATTAGCCTTCCTTTTGGCCCTGTCCCTCTGCCATGAATCATGAGCAGCGCTCAGCCTTTACCAGGGGCATCTCCATCTGGGGAGCATCCAGAATGGAGCAGAAATTCTTGCTACTTTGTAAACACATGACCTTGGACTTCGTATTTTTAAATTTCACCCTCTCTCTCTTCTTGCACTCCCTAAGGTCAAACATTTGTTTCTTCATGGCATTCCAGTCCTCTGCTGAGCCAGAATAGCCCAATTCAGTGTCAACAGCACATTTCCCTCAGATTTTCCTTCTCTTTTTTTGCCAAAGCCTTTAGTAAAACCACTAAGTGAGGTCACTTCCTCCAGCCCAATGGCTTCACTTTCAACACAGTCCAACACTGATGCTATCACAGCCTGGCTGGGGACTCCCATAGTGGCCAAGAGCCAGACTTTGACACAAATATCCAGTGTAGCTGAATGCGTCCAAGGCAGTCATTCCCATTGAGGGACACCACAGGAGCTGGTGATCCCCTGGGCAGAGCCCCAGGCTCCACAGTGTGGAAGAGAGGGGGCTGGTGACAGTGGGTACATTTGAGGTATACACATTTCTAGTGGCACAAGAAAGGAGACGATGGTTATTTACTCTTTTTCGCAGTCTAAGGCAGAACAGGCATCCAGTGAAATCATCAGGCAGCAGGTTGAAACCAAAGGAAGAACTTCTCCAGAGCGTTTAATTCATCTGTGAGCTCTTTGCTACAGAAATGGGGACACTTAAAATGATAATTAGGTGAGGTGAGGAAAGCTTACCAGTGTCTCCCCAGTGGCTGGGTGACACGGCCAGCTCAAGCTGTCCCTCAGCTGCTGACAGCCCGAGTCAAGGAAGGGATGTCTCAGCCCTGGTCCTCAGCATCCCCTCATGACTGCTGGCCCACTCAGTGACAGGGACAGATGACCCTGTGGGAGATCTTAAAACAGAATAATAAGAAATGATAATGTCAAGGCAGGAAGCCTTATCAAGGCAGGTAGCGTTCACTCCTAATTCACATCAAAGGAGAGAAACAGAAGGACTTGGAAATCTCAGTCCTGTTCCCAGTGCATAAGAGACTCTTCCATAGATCTGGGAATAAAGGAGACAGGAAAAGATGATTTAAGAACTGTGTGTAAGGAAAGGAAAACAAGGAGATGGAGGAAAGAAATAGCAGGACTTTTTATTTGCAGCCTACCTGAAATGACTGTGTTGGACACTTTACTGGCTTTGTTTCCAAAGTTGCTCCATGCATTTAAATTAAATAATGAAAGCCTGGAAAACCCCAGCTTATTAGAAATACACTAAAGTTTCTCCTTATTCTGCAGGCATTTCTGATTACTTGCAGATCGTGATTTTGGGCTTTGCATAACTTAAGTAGCTGGCTTAAAGTGTGTAAAAATGAATTAAAATTACCAGTATAAAGTTACCATTTAAGCAAAAGAGGTGGAAAGAGTACAAGGATATCTATGAGCACCTCTCCAGCTTCCTCATCTTCCTCCCCTCAAAAATAATTGTTTTATTATGCGGATAAGTACAGGTTGCGTTTTTTGCTAAGTTTCATTGCAAAGCTAATAGCCAAGGCAATTGGGTGGATAAGCAGAGACTTAAATCATTTGGAAGCTGTTGAGAGAGGACAGATCAGATAATAATAACCTTCATGGCTGACAAGTTACAGCTGCTTGTGACAACTTGTAGTGATGAAGGCTTATAGTAAAATTAAGAGCTAAATATCTGTGTTGTGCCATAGGATCAATTTCAATTCCCAAGTATAAAGCTTCATACTTTAGACTGCTTTTATCATCTTTGAGATTACTTTGTTTTTCTTGAGGTTGTAAAGGAGTTGAGGTTTTTTTATAAATGTCAGAGTGCTTATTTTCATTCTGATGCTTTTTCTTTAACTCAGTGGGACAGCTGAGTTAATTTGTTTCAGTGCAAAGAAAGTGTTCTCTTATTGAAGCCACAGGTGTTTCTCTCTTGCAACAGAAGTTACAGAGGAATGTTGTATTAACGTGTTTTGTGTTATCTCAGAACATTTTGTATTCTGTAGTGGTGACTTCCAGACTGCATATAGGTAGCAACTATAATAGCACGCATTAAGAGGCATCTCAGACAGCGTATGTAAAAGGTTTCCTCAGGATCTGTAGTTTGCATCAGTAGCTTTATCCAAGAAGAAATTAAAGAAATAAAAAATGCCGCTGCTGCTATTTGCATGCTGGTGCTGAAATTGCTGTGATGAATACAGATAATGAATGACTAATGGCTCACAACACATCTGAACACAAAACTGCAGGTCTGAATTTAAGAATATAGGTCATGCTTGCTCACTAGGTAAGCAGCTATGTATTAGAGAGCACGAATATGAATTTCTAATACACTGCTGTGTGTCAGGCAGTTAATACCATTCTAAGCTATGTTTTAACTGGAAGTTTCAATGAGAATGAGACAGTGATGTTCTGCAGCGTGGGGCATCAGTGACAGCACCTGGGGACTCCTGTGTCCCAACAGAGTATTTTAAAAGTGGAGTGGGTTCAGAAGAGAGCATTGAGAAGTCCAGAAATTGTGCTTCATGGTAAATGATTCAGAAAGCCATCACTTTTCAGAGAATCAAAGAGAAAGGTGGGGTTGTTGGGTCACTGTTGGTAACTACCTACAGAAGATTCACTGGCTGAAAGCTGAGGTGAGGTCAGTTCAGATTAGACCCACATTTCTAAATTAGAACAATTAGTGGAGAGGCTCACCAGAGGATGGTGTGAGCTGGCTTTGGCTTAAAACAGTGAAACTGAGGAAGCACATCTTTCTAGAGACACAGCATGGCTTGGTCAGGACTATGGACCTGAGGCAGGGATGGCTGGGTGAAGTAGCCCAGCCTGGGCTAGACAGGTGGCCACAGAAGAGGACTGCAGTGACCTGGAGCTTAGGAAAGCTCCTCACATTACCCAGTTTACAGCTCATGATCTAAAAACACTCAGCAAATGGGGATAGCGCTGCCTTCCCCACCATCTGTAAGAGAGGAGAGAAATGAGCAGAAGTTAAATGACTTCTGGATCAGACATCAAACCGACGGCTGGGCTGGGACTAGAGCAGCATTTGCTGCCTGTCTGTGCTGCATCAGGTGGATTCCTCCCTGCTTTTGCTCAGGCAGGAGCACAGCCTGACCTGACTTCTGCAGTCATTGAGCCAAAATTTGTTTTTCTCCTTTGAGTATCTCTCAGGGCCCAGCAAAAGAAATAATTTCATGACATGCATCGAGTTCATCAGTGAGGAGTGCAGCTGGATTTGATGCCTGGTTACCAAGGGGGATCTTTTCCAAGCTCCCTGCAGCAGTTGTGTCGGCAAACACTTCCCACAGTCAGGGCGCAAGCAGCTGCTTTTACAGCCAGAAGTGCAGTTTCCAGGCAAATCTCAGTTATTATTGAGGCAACCGATTTCAGATGATCAAAGTCTGGCTTTTCCTGGGGACAGAAGGGATGTGTGCAAGAGAGAAATGGGGTCAGGCGATGGGTTAAATTGCACCTAGGTATGATTTGACAATCAATCCCCTGATAACAGCTTATAATGTTTACAATTTGTCTTCTGTTTTGTTTTGTGATTTCAGGAGCAGAAGGCACAGTGTTCCCTAAATCTATAGAAACTCCCAATGTCAGGGCAGACCCCTTCAAGGAACTAAGGTAAACTTTGGAATATGGTTTAACGGTAACTCAGTGACGCCTTGTTGGAGTTGTGCGTTCTGCTGGGCATCATCGCTGCTTTTGCATAAGAGCTTGGGGGTTTACTTTGAAGGCATCACCAAGGAGATGCCATGGAAGAGAAGGGACCTGCTGTGTTTACATGTAACGTGATGGAGCTAAGGGCAAGCACAGGTCAGGAGAGCAGAGTTTCTCCTCTGTAACACGCTCTGCTTACTCTCAGCCATTTAAAAGAAATAAAGAAATTTTTCTTGGTTGTGCAGGGAGGTACTGGAGTCCGTGCTGAATCACAGGGAGTAGCAGCAGGCAAAAGGATAATGCTCGCCAGCATTATCAGTCTTGCAGAAATACAAACCCTCCCTGGCCTATCCAGGGCCTGGCTGTGCGTCATGTAACTGCTGACACTCGCAGAGCTGCCAATTGCCAACAGCAATGGATTGGGAGGGAATAAACAGCACAGCTCCTGAGAACCAGCTTTGCCATCAAGCTAAAGCTGGGCAATATATTTATTTAAAACAAAATGTGGCACTGCATTAGGTTAGTTTGGATAACTAGTCTCTGAAAAGAGACTAATCTTATGACCTAATAAGTTATTGATTGAGGCTCCTGGTATGTTCTGACCAAGAAAGCTGTAGGGATGAAGCAGTCTTCAGACAGCTCAAGTTGTGCATGAGCGCTGCAGATTTGCTGCAGATGCACCACGATGAGAGAGGACCTCTCATTAACTCTCTCTGCTCCGATGCCATGGATAGTTATGGCCCAGCTAGACCACCGTGGATGATGGAGAATATCCTGGCTGCCTTCCCTTGGGCCTGTCGCTATCTTTCAGTTTCTCTCTGGAAACGCTCTAATTGTTCCCATTTTGCACTCTGGGGATCATACATCAGACATCAGACAAGTGCAGTGGTGGTGTGATTCAGTTTGTTATGAAAGCTCATTCTCTTTCTTCATGCAGTGATTTTACCCTGGCTTGTGGTTTCCCCAGTCATGGTATACTTCCTTTAAAAAAAGAGGAAGCAGAGGCCTTTGCTCAGCCTGACAGGGCAGCTCCAAGGTCTGCGGTGGCGCAGAGCACACGTACCCTCCGTTTCTCTGGGCAGAGCAAGCAATCCAGTTAGAGGGGTGGGTGGATTTGTGGGTGAGGTTCAGGTGACAACAGCTTTCTGGCACAGCCCACCTTTGCTGTCATTTCCAGGAATAAAATATCAAGATCATGGTTAAAATATCCAACAGCAACTAAGTAACTTACAAAACCAGGTCCCATTTTCAGTAGTGCAAGAGAAAGGCAAGATTTATGTCCAACATTGCAGTTACTTGGGACTTTTCTAAACATGGGAGGAGAATTTAATCCAAGTAAGTGTAGGGTGTCATATTAGTGGGAACAAATGTGAATTAAAATGGCCTTAATCTGATTGGGTATGCTTCCATTCCAAAGAGAGTGAAGCTAAATTGAAATGAATTAATGGCAGTATCCATGCAAGAGGTTGATTCAGTATATTTGATCTGCTTTAAATTCATGTTGCTATTTCACTTGTTTCATGTGGAGAGCTGTTAGATAACTGACTTTCTGTGAAATTAATGGACTGTGAGAAAAAAATCCTGTAAAAATCTGGTGGGTTTTTTTTCTATTTTTCAGAGAAATAATTGCATAGAATTTACTTTGGGGGGGGGAGGGAGAAAGACCCACAAGGTCCTAAAACATTTTGTGTGCTTCTGGAAATTTTATCTTGGCAAAAATAATTTTTTTCCACGCCCCTGAGAAGAAAAGTAGTGCTGTGTTGAGAAAGCAAGGTTTCCCGAGAGCAGATGCTCTATTCCTCCACAAACCAAGAAGGATCCATCTCTCTCTCTATGTGTCGGAGCACTGGCTGCTTCTTAGGTAAAATGGTGCCTTTTGGGTGTAGTACAGAGTTCATAGGGGAAATAATCTCACTCTGGGGGGATGTTTTTTGTCACCTTCCTATTTTGATAGCAATGTGTGTGTGCATAAGAAGGGTGTGGACTTGTTGGAGCGAGTTCAGAGGAGGGCCATGAAGATGATGAGAGGGCTTGAACGCCTCCTTTATGAAGAGAGGCTGAGAGTTGGGATTGTTCAGCCTGGAGAAGAGAAGGCTCTGGGGAGACCTTATAGCAACCTTCCAGTACTTAAAGGGGGCCTACAGGAAAGGTGGTGAGGGACTCTTTATCAAGGAGTGTAGTGATAGGACAAGGGGTAACAGTTTTAAACTGAAAGAGGGTAGATTTATATCAGATACTAGTAAGAAATTCTTTACTGTGAGAGCAGTGAGGCACTGGCACAGGTTGCCCAGAGAAGTTGTGGATGCTCTCTCTCTCTCTGGAAGTGTTCAGGGTCACTGAACACTGATGACATTTTGGGCAACCTGGTCTAGCAGAAGGCATCCCAGCCCATGACAAGGAGTTTGAAACCAGATGATCTTTAAGGTCCCTTCCAGCCCAAACCATTCTGTGATTCTGTTATTCTCTGATAAGGCATCCATTTGGCCTATTCAAGAAGGTGCTGCAGTGAAAGGGGACTGAATGAGATGGCAGCTTATGGGTCCCGAGCTGTCACACACTGCTAGGAAAGCAGCACTGTAGACATACACTCAGTAGCTGGCTTGACTTTCGAAGACCTTTTTCTGTAATAAATAGTGCAGACTTTCGTTCCCCCTTAGGCTCAAGTTCTCGGGGTGGGAAAGTGCACATTCAGCTATTGCAGGCTGTCACCAGACACCACCAACCTCTGTCACTCTTCCTAGACCAAATGGTTACGATTAGTTACATGTTTTATCCGTTTGCTCTTTTCAGTACCATACAGACTCCCACTTTTTTGTCAGGAGACTTCAAAATAAGGTGACAGCGACTGTCACTGTCGGAAAGAGAGGAGGCCAACTGCTCCTGTCACCACTGGGAGTCAGACCATCTGTATGTCTTCTTCCCCTTCCTCCTCTCCTTAACAGGCAGACCGATTTCACCTGCAACATACACACTGTGCCATCGTGCCAACCATCTCTATTTCTTTCCTTCTTTTCTTCCCATCTCCCAAAGGCCCCCAGTCTTGCTCATGTATCACAAAGACTGACACACGTTCTTAACAGACTTTGTGTGCCCATTTAGCTGACAAACGGTCTTTGGTTCATAGAGCCTAATTCATTTATTAGTTACTGAGACTCTACAAGGTAGTCACCATCCTGGAGAACAGACAAGGTGTGGCCCTCTTTTCCAAGCGCTTTTTTTAAATCACTTGTTTGCAATGGTTTAGTTGGAGAAAATTCAGATGACAATATGTGTGTAGTTTTTCCTGCTAGCATTGGTTTGGTGCTTGTTTGAACCAGGTCTGGATTTTGCTGCTGAGTCTTCTCTGGAGGTGCTCTCCCATGCTGCCGACAGACTCGTGTGTCCTAAACCAATCCTATTCAGCATCAGTTCTAGCGGAAATGCCAGAGCTCATAAATGTCTTGTTTAGTGCAGGGTGTTATTAACTGTTCATGTTTCCTATTTGGGATCTAGAATATTCTTCAATAATGAATTAAGACATAGAGATAGTTACAGATCTATTTGATACACTTCTGTGAACGTTTCCTTATTTTTATTTATTTAAAGTAATTTTAGACTCTTGAAAGTTTTAGGAGTTGTTCATTGGGCTCTAAACTGGTCGAAAACAGTAAAAAGGAAAGCAAACAATTCAAATTATTTTCAAATTCTTGGAATGCTTAATTGCCATTCAGTATCATCCCAAAATAGTATAGGGGGAGGGCTTGGGAGATTTGTTTGGACATTGAAGTATTTGTACTCATCTGCATTGACTCTTTTTAATGCAGGTTAGTGTATTTGACACATGATAATGTGATTGCCTATGTCTAAAAGTTGAATTTAAGATGCACTTTTCTCACTGGATTGTTTTAGTAGCACTTGGGTAACTTGGTAAGAGCCTGTCTTGAGAGCAACTCCTTGACACTGGCAGGAATCGCCTTCCTTCCTCTATTTGTCTACTTCCAAAAGGCAAATATATGCCAAGGAGACTAACAAAATCAGCGCTTTCAGTGCCACTGACACATCCTCCGAGGTGAGAGATAAGGGCTAGATTAGCCAATGAGCCAGGAGGAAGGCAAATAATTGAGGGAGAGGGGATTAAAAAGTGAGTGATCCAATATAAGAAAAATTATCAGGAGGATGATGTTAAACTGCTATGTGCTGGAAGCTGGGAGGGCGTACACTGGTTGGGAGCTGTATATTGGTGTCCATCCTGGGCTCCTGGTGGGAGCAGGTCCCTGGTCTCGGAACAAGCTTCAATGCCCTCCTGCTGGCCAGGTCGTGCTGGGCAGATGCACTTGGAGCAAGGAAACCTGGTTTAGGGCATTGCTGTACCCAGAGTTAAATAAAAAGAAATCAAACAGCGTGAAATTCACTCCATGAGGGGCAAGCACACACCTGGAATTCATCCACAATTATTGTAGGTTAAAAATGCAGTAAACTGCTCATCCAAGGCTGGGAAACCAAGGGATGACTGTTTTTCCTGTAATGCACAAATATAGTTAAGTGAGAATTAATCCCTTGGGCGTGAAGGGGTAATTTTTGACCAAAGTTAATTATGAAGCACTGAAAGTACCAAATGGCAGATGAAATGTACTTGCAGCTTGATTTTATTAGTGCAATTCTACCTTACCATGTACTGTACTGAACTATCCAAATAGTCCAAGTGAGACCTATTGTAACAAAAAGCAATTTAAATATAGTGCTCAGCTAATGTAACAATACCCGTTTTGCAAAACAATAATTCTTGCTGAATTAAGGTTTCTCTCAGCTGTGTTTCACAAGGCAACAGAGACATTTTGAGTAAGTATGAACACAAATAACGTTTCTGTCTAAACCCCATTATGGTAATGGAGATTAAAAGAACAAAAGTTTGAGGAAATGCAAAAAATGAATGGTATGAAAGAGGAAGTAATTGGTGGGAAATGGAAGTCACTTGTAAAGGCCCCTGAAACAGTGTTTAGTTTACAGCAAAGACTTGGGGATTCCTGTGAGGTGTCAGCAAGGGAAAAGTGGTCAATGTAGCCTTGGATCCATCCAGCTGGTGTTATTTTCAGATTGATTTACCAGAAAGGATGCAATTCTTTTCTCTGTTATACCAGCACAATCCCAATAATTTTGGTAGTCCTACCGGTTTAAGGACAACAGACTTTTGCCTTGGGGTGAGCTTTACTTTCCACATTGCAACAACTATAACTATCTTCCTGTGACACAGATGGGTTGGATTTATATGACTATCTCCTCTAAAGTTAACACCTACCTATTAGCGTACAACTAAAACGAGAGAACAGGTTCCTGGTTTCTGAACTTCAGGCTAATTTAAGTGGGCTCTGATGAGTTTCTTTTGAATGGCAGAGATCCTCATCACTCTCCACTTTCTAATCTAGGAGACCACATCTGATCTAACAATTTTCCTGTGACAGCTAAAGCTTCCTGAAGTGCTTGCTGTTGGATGAGACTTTCTCAGAGCAGAATTCACACTGATTTCATAGCCATGGCCACTTGGCTTTAGCCTTTCTGCCTGTTGACAGCCCTTCAAAGCTGCTGCCTGCTCATCTGCTATAGAAGACAAGTCACAGCCCTCTCAAATCAAAGACAGTCTTCTCCATAGACTTCTTCTGGGCAATGTATTAAGATCTCTTCTTTATACCATTGGATATAAGGCTTGGAGTTAAGGATGGAGTTGATTGCCTGGGCTTTCCATCTGTTGTAGTGTTTCTATTGCAAAGAAGAGGAGAAGGGGGTTGCTGTTCCCTTTCCTTACCCCAGCAAATCTTAATGGCCTTCACCTCTTTCACACCCAGCACCAGAAAGGGAAGATTCAGCTCTTGGTGTCCTTTCCTTCCCTGTTTTTAGCAGGTGAAGCCTACATGTGGCTCAGATGCTCAGGAGACACGTCTGGGATATGGCAGAGGTGTTGACAGAGCTTTGCTGATTTATCCCAGCTGGATAAATCATGGCCCTGCCCCATCCGTGGTGCTGCTAATAGGATCTGTCCATAGACAGGCAGATCCTCTTCAAAGAGGGCTAATGGACGGTGCAAGCAGGATTGGCAGGAAGAGGAGTTTGGCATGAAGTTGTTTTGAACACAATGTATTGCTGAAGATAGGCTTAAGCTAGGGAAAAAAGACAAAGCAGTGACCTGCAGTGGGGTGCATGGCTCTGCCCAGATGCACTCGTGTCCCCTGCGCTGCAGGAACATGTGGGTGCCAGAGCTACCTGGTGCTTTGAGTTAAAACAGCAGAGTGGGAATAGGGAGGTTAGGGGGCAGATTTCTAAACAAAATCACTGCCAAATGGCATAGCCTGTGAGATAGAGAGCAGTGGAAATATTCCTTTCATTTGGTGTCTGGTGGAAGGAAACACAAGACTTCTCTTCTTCTGCTTATAATTAAGCAGCATAATTGCAACCGGAGCAATGGCTTCAGACAGGGACCAGTTTAACTTTTCCTGAGCCCTGGATAGAATACGACAGCCTGGTTCATTGTTCTCTCCCTGCATTTATTCTGTAGGTGTTTCCTAATGCAAACAGCCTTTTTCTGGGAGATACTAATCATCAGTCCTGACTGTTTTCTCAGATTGAATATCTCTGTTGTATCCAAGATCTGTATCCTGCCTAGGTGTGTTGTGCCCGGGACTGTCATTAGCTTTCAACAGCAGAATATGTCTTTCTCCGTCGTCAGAGCATTCATCTAACCTTTGAGTGCTGCTCACAAAGGTGTACGAACCAAAACTCCATTGGGACTTGAGAGAAACTGTATCGGTGTGACTGTACAGTCAGACATGCACATATATCCATCTGAATAACAAAAATATGAGCCTTTTTTGCTTTTTTTTAACTCCCTATGCAGCACACCACTAACCTTGAGTAGAAAATAGATGCTAATAAATGCAAGATCTTAAAAATGTGAATTATAGCCATTTCACACTCCATGGCAGGCTCACACTGGTGAAATGGCTTAATACTTAATTACAATGCTTGTCCTTCTCTCAAGTGCAGATGACATTCCTCAGATAGATTTTGCAATGACATCTGTGGAAATAAGTTGTGAAACTAATTAGTTATTCATATAACACAGAATATTGACTATGCACTGATTAAAAGGATGTGGTGACACATCTAACATGATGTATCTGTCTAGTAGGTTAGTCTGCTCCCCGAGGGTGTATTTTCTGGAAGGTCTTACAGAAAATGATGAAAATAACCTTTAGCCTCTAGAATGCAGATGTTTATAGAAAATGTTGCCTTTCATTTACATTTTGATAATGATTAAGGAGGGCTGCCACGTTCTGGAGTGACACATCTTGCTGCTTGTGCCCTGGGCGGGATACCAGCTCTGCAGGCTCCAAGGACCATTTTTGGGGTGTTGACTGTAATAGGATCTGCAGGTTATCGACTAAGTGCAGCCTTAAATGCCCTAAAAGCAATCATTAGAGAGCTACCCAGAGAGAAGGGCGGGCAAATAAGTGTTTTCTTCAGTGCAAGCTGGGCGGCACATGTACCTTGCGGCAGAGTCAGGGTCATGCTGCTGCTATGCTGGAAAGTTGGGGGATGCTGCACCGTGAATCAGCTGGTGTGCAGGTCTGGGATGTGGCATTCATAATGCTCTGTGAGAGGCTCAATAACTATTGTTTTATCATAACATTTGTACTTAAGATAGAGCTATTTGTACCAGGGATATTGAGCATGAAATATAGAAGTAAATAGAAAGGTGGCAAAGAAAGCACCTTACCCGTCTATCACTGTGATCCCAGTCCTTTGCAAATACTGTGATATTTAGGATGTAATCGTGTTCAAAATGACTGAGCAGCTCAGAAGAGAAGGAGATTTTCCTTTGAACGTTGTTCTTATCTTAAAGAAATGAGAGGAATGTAATCCACTGAGCGCCATGTTTGCTTTTGGGCAGAAAAATACATGGTATTCTTTAATACTTCTCTCTATCCCTTTATACTTCTCTCCAGCTGTGAATCTCGCATTTCTAAAACCCCAAGTGAAGAGAAAAGCAGACAAAATCAAAATCTTTGCCTCACTCAACACTCAGCACCTGCTTTTAAGACAGGACCATCTCCCCTCTGAGTCTTTGCAGATGAGCCTGGGAGCCCGCTGGCAAACAGCTCCCCGCAGCCATGCAGAGCCCGGCACAGGACCTGCAGCCAGGGTTTTGCCTCCTGAAGAGCAGCAGTTTCAGCCCAGCTTCCTTAAAAATCGAGTGTTCTACACATAACCTGCTGCAAAATAGGGAAGGACAGTTGAGGTGCTTTCCTGCCAGAGTGAGAAGTTCCTCAGGGTTTGTTTCTCACTGCTGTCTGCTGATGCCAGAGGTTTGGCTGTGTGAAGGCAGTAATATTTAGTGTGAGGGAGCTAGACAAGCCCACTGTGATTAAAAAGGGCATTTTTACAAATACACTAATTGCACTTCAGACTGTAGTCAAGAATCAATAGCTGTTGCATAACCATATTAAAGAGAGGAGAAAAATGTGTCCATGACTGTAATGGGATCCTTTATTTTGAAAGCAGTATTTTGTATACTCATTAAGAGAAATCATAAATATTCACTGTGCCTACAGAATCTTTATTCTGAATTTATGTTTCCTGTGGAATAGAGTTGTTTTCTCTAGGCCAAACAGAAGTAGCTATGTAGTTTCCTCATGACTTGATTTTATCTTCTTAATGTGCGATGGCTGCTGCTCTACTCCTCATGTGTATTTTGCAGTATGAATTTATCCCGTGGGTTATTGTGGCAACTCTGGATGTTTTGAATAGTAATAATTTCCAACCAAATAGCATTGCTGAGTTCATACTAAAGGAATGTCGCTCCCTGTTCCCGAATGGTGTTTGGACTCAGCTCTGCCTCTTGGTGCGGAGACAGCACATGGCTCATGAGAACCCCTTTCTAAATAGGATCCAGCAGCCAAACCCATGTCCCTCTTTGGGGATCCCTGCACAACCTATAGTTGCTCCCCTGGTCTCTACTTCATCTCAAAGGATAATAATACATTATTAGTGTGTGAGCATTAGCTGCATGCTTTCTGGGCTCAGCAGTGAGTTGACTCAGCAGTGTTGGACTGGAGATGGTCAATGACCCATCTTGCACCTTTTGCACACTCATGTCAGGAGGAAATGGAAATGTAGAAGCTGCTTGTGCTGGCAGCACAGGCAGAAGCTGGCAAGTCCTTCCTCTTTCTCTTCTCCATCTGAGTAAAGTTGAGAGCCTGTGGACTTCACCACCTCATTTCCAAATTCTGCTGACACTTCTGGAGCTGGCAGCCCCTTTCTCTGGTTCCGAGGTGAGTTGGCATCACTGAAAAGAGCAGCATTTTTTTGAGGCCAAACATGTGAAAGCACCGTATTAAAAGTGGAGCACTGCTGGTTTGAAAGGCAAAGTGACAGCCGCCACTTCATCCATCAGCAGAGGTGGCTGCTCTAAATATGTGCCTTGGTACATACACACATCTTTGCTGGCAGGTAAAATAATACCGTGTTTCACTTCAGATCCTCAAGGACATTCTGTCCTTGGATAGAAGCAGCCAAACTTATAAGTGCGTGTTTCATATGGTGTCATGGGACTTAGGGGCCACGCTGGGGATGAGGAAGAAGAAATGTGATTTCAATGCAGTAATAGCCAAAAAGCAGGTGAGTGGCTCCGAGAAAGCCTGAAAAACAAGTTCAGAAATACAGCTCAGTTCTCTAGAGAGATGGAGCAGATCTCCCAGGGGTGGGCAGTAGCTGCAGAAGGAGAGGAGCTTTCCCTTGGGTTAGGATAACGTGAGCGGGTGTTGGGCTCTCGGGACCCTCCTGGCAGATGAAATTCAGCTGCAGTTCTCCGTTTCTTGTGTTGAGTTGACCTTGGTTCATGAGTTTTCTCTTGCTTTTCATGGTACAAAATAGAAAAACACATTTTCTTCCTTTTTGCCTGGCTTCATGTCATTAAGGACGATTGTGGAAGGCTGGCTGAGGACATGTTATAAAGTGAGACAGGGGAATAAAGCAAGAAAGTAAACCAAAAAAACCCCAAACTTAGGCCATCAAGGATCATAAAAGAGGTTGTAAAGCAGAGGGGAAATGGCTTCCTGGTGAGTTGGAGAACAGCTGAGAGGGCTGGATAATGAGAGGATGTGCTGCTGTAAGGAGATGTTCCCTGCCAGTGAACTCAGGGAAAATCTGCTTATATTTGATATAATAAGAGCAGAAAGCAAGACACAAAGGGTTTATGCTGCTCGTGCTGAACTGTGTGGCAGTGATAAAAATATGTCATGTCCTGTCCACTTCCTTAAGTATTAACATTTTAAAAGACAGAAAGAAGTAAAATGTCAATTTATTTTTTTTTTTATTAAGGATTTGGTATCTTAACTTTAATGAAGGAGTAATAAATATAAATGGATATTAATGGAAGGTTATTAGAGCTGTTCATTTTGATAGAAAATATGCAGTATCTTCTCGTGCAATGCCAGAGGTTAAAGATTATTATTGCTTCCCAAGGTTTCTGAAATTAAATTCTCTCTCTTATGACCCACAAGGTATGATTGAAAATGTGTGCATGTGAAATGGTTTGTAATAAATTCATATTGCAATAAAAGTCTCTTTAGAAAAACAGGGTATCTTACATGAATCAGCTGAGCAGCTGTGTCTAAAGATGGAAGCTTTTTTATAAACCTGAAAAATTTCATTTTGGAAATGCAAGTGCTGCCAGAATGATCACTTGGAAAGCACAGAGAAACTTGTGAAAAGGTCCTGACCTTTCAGCCGGTGCCTGAAACCCAGAGTTCGCTGGGTTAAAAACTACTTGACGTCAACAGGCTTTTATCTTGTTTATACGTTTCTAATTAATTACAAATTACATTTCTGACAGAGCTTTTTAGGGTACAAAAATTAAGTCCTTCGTAATTACTGATCATTTCTATCTAAAGCCTCCAAACCTCAGATACCCCCAGCACCAGATAATCAGTTCCTGTTCCCACGGGGCAGAAGGAACCATGCTAGAGGCACAGTGGAAAAAGGCAGTGCCAGCCATGCTGTGCCAAGAGGTTTGGACAGTGGGTTTCTGCTCCTTGCCAAATCTAAAGCTTTAGGTATGTGTCGTACTGCATGGCTTAATTCACTAACATTTTTTGAAGAAACTTTGGTAATGTGGATTACCAGCGCAGTTTTGGTGATTAGAATTAATAGGATAAATCACGTAGACAGTGCTTTGCCTTTATTCAAAAAAAAGTTCCCATATGAAGTCATGAGGAAATGATGCCCTTACACAGCACGTTGTGGCCCTTGTGTTCACTTCTGTATAATTTGCTTCAAGTTAATAAGGTCATGTGAACACAGTGTATGTGTTTCTGCATGAGCTGCACATCTGAAATAGCCCAGGTCCTGGATCCAGCCCTAGGATCTGGTGGCTGCCTTAGCATGGGACTTGGTCCATCTGTGCCCTGGATACTTCATTAAAAGCTCAGGTTTTGCTATATGAGATCAAATTGAATATATCAGTAAGAGAGTAATTTGTCATTTGCTTAGGCTCAGTTCCTCATCTCCATCATCGGTTCATGCCTCATTCTTTGGGAAAAAAAAAAAAAGTCTTACTGAAAACATCAAGGGCGATACAGCTAAAGAGAGTGGAAAATGGAACATTAAATCTCTCCTAGTCCTTTCCTGCTCTGTCCTGCTTAGCATGTGACAAATTTTCTAAAACGGCTGCTAAATATGTTGATTTTATGAGTTCTCAGTTGAGCAGTGGGGTATCATTTAATCTCTCCATCCACTGGCATTGTTCTGAACAGTGAGAGAGGACCAAGCGATGACTTTGTCAGAACATTTTGTCGAGCTCTGAGGTGCATGGCATTCAAGCAATGTCACAGCAGGAGTCTAAATCTATGAGTCTAGAGGTTAGTTACAGATAGATAGAATAAATCAAGCAATAAAGGATGCCTATAAAAAAGGATGCTGCCTCTTAAATGAAGACACTTTAGAGTTCATCATAAACCTCTGACATATATTCAGTCACTCTGCCTGCTGTCACAGTTTGAAATATATTTCAAGGTGCCTGCATATTTTATGCTGTAACCTCTAATAAATACATGCACATTTTCAATGATGTTGCATCATACCTTGTGAACTGATGTGACTTGAAAGGGGAAGCGGTGGCAATGCAATGGGAGTTGTACAGGCAGAGGTGCTCAGATACACTTTAAAAGCGTTTCTCTGACTCACGCCGTATGTCAAAGTGTCTGTGCTGTACCAAAGTGAGGGCTGGTTTCATAATCGTCTCTTTGAGGAAGCTTTCCTCTAGCTGGGTGCCAGTTCTCTGTTTCTGAGCAAAGCAAAGCACATACTATTTCCTTAATGTCTGGCCTTCCTAGTCCAGGCCATGGTAGGTTACAGCACTGGTTAGTGTGACCGGACTATTCCACAATAGATTACATCACTTTTTTTAAGATCTGAATTTCCAGAAAAAAAAAGTATATATACAAAAGAAACATCATTGGCTGTGCTTTTACTTATTAACTTCCAAGGTCTAGGCTAAAATTTTGTCAGAGCTACCAAATACTTGCATATAATGCTTCGCTTGCTCTCAAGTAGAGATTATGGTTCTTTTGAAAGAATGATTGTAAGAGTTTTGCAGGACCAGTCCTTAAAATTGACCATCCTTTAATTTGTAGTAGCTGTCAGGAATCAACTGTGTGGCATTGATTTATGGAGCTATCCAGGCCACTTCTACAGAGCTTCCTTCTTTTCAGAGATGAGTGTTCTAGGAAGCTGCTAGTATATGTGTTATCCATCAGGACCTGTCAGCCACTCTCCATATGGTTTGCTGCAGTCAGAAAAATGCAAAATTCTTCTTAAAAGTGTAATTTTCTGCAATTCACCAAGTGCACTTTCTGAAAGAGAGATTCACAGTGAAGCAGCGCAGGCAATAATTATTTTTAGTCAGTATTTCCAAAAGTAACTTAAGACGTTTGAGCACCTAATTTAAGAGATTCATTTTTTAATAATGCTTGATTTTTCAGAGTATGATGGTCCATACTGTATAAATATCAATGGGTCACGAGGTGGTCATTTTAAAAAAACAGTGTTGGGCAATTCTGGCATTTTCTACTTCGTTAAAAAGAAAGGAACTCAGGAAAAAAAAAAGCTGATACTTTAAGTGCTTTTGGCCACTATAAGAATGTGCAGAGTTTGCAGATCTGACTCAGCTATGGATCTACTTTCAGTGAAAGGTTAGAGACACAGAGACTGGGATGATCAGTTATTGCACGAGGATAGTATGATGTATCCCTGTGGAATGCCACTAAACTTCTTCTCATAAAAGACCATGCAATCTTGACTTCAAAACATGTCAGAATTACCATGTTTTTTTAACAGGTCTAAGCATGTATGTAAAAGTACTATAAGTAGTAAGGGAAAGGTGATACATTGCACTTTTTTCATTTACTTATCTGTTTTCTTTTGGCATTGAAGTTACTATAATGCCAAAGTCTGAAGAGTTTAATATATGTGAATTGGGGACTTTGGATAGTGTACAATGTGTATGGACAGGTCATTTCAATCTTACTCTCCATCTGAATAATTATCCTGGATGGTAGAACAGCTATTTTTCATTCCAAACCTTAATTTCTATCCCCAAACCATGGAGACAGTGAGGCTGTTGCGTTTTTCAGGGTTGTAACTTTGAGTGATCTGTGGGTGATGCTAAATTTGACCACATGTAAATTCCATTCTTCTGTGAAGGCCCTGATCACTGGGGAGTTAATGAAGCTGCATGCGGGCGGACAACGAGCACACCACGCCGCGCTATTGAGCAAGTCACTCAGAAATACTCTGGCAGCTTTGCCATTAGCTCAGCTCAGCTTTTCCTGCTGTGCACTCTGCTAATATAAAAATATTCCTGAGCTGCTTTTATATGTACTCAGGCCATCAGCATGTGTTTCTACTTTTTTCCCGAAACTCTACCACTTCTTATATTGAAACAGGAGAGTTTAGAGCGATTTGAGTTCTATTTCTGTATTCACAGCACGAAGAACAAAGAGAGCAAGAGCTGGATGTCAGAGTCACAGGACAAGCTGCATCCATCAGCTCCTTACCCTTTTGGGGTGGGATACCAAAGGTCTCCCATTTCCACACCAAATGCCGTGACAGCCCCTGGTGCACAAAGCATAACACTGTAGAAGTAACCACGCTGGCTTTGGCACTGGAAGAGGCACAGCCCAGGTACCTGGCAGCTTCGCATGGGATGATTTGGCCTCCCATGTTGTGTGTTGCTCGATGTAGAAATGTTCTCAGTGCATCAGCCGTGCCTGCTCTGCAGGTCTAACTGAGCTCAAGAGCTGATGTTCCTGTTCCTCAACAGTAAGTGTGCACAGCACAAGTGTGACTGTCCCCACTCATAGCTTTGAAATCTCCAGCAGCAGAAAGGACTGGTAAATTTGCCTCAGAAGAGTTCACGGTCTCATTTGCCAAGCCCAGTGCCTATAGTGTAGCCTAGTTCACTCTCTCAGTGGAAAGCAAATAGAAAAATCATTTTCACAGTGCCCAGCAATGTTTATCTTCCAGGTTGGCTGGCCTACAGTGACATTAGTGTCCCCAGAGCTTCTGAACTTAATCATTTCCAGTTGCTGCTTGCCTGCTTGAAGCAGTTCTAGTCCACCCTCCAGTGGGTTCTTCCTGCCAGTCACTATGGGAACAGCAATCAAAGCTCATATTTATGGCTCCATAGATGTCCAAGGTCACAGAGCACTGGTCTAGTGGGAACAATTAAAACAAGCATGTCCAGTTATATCTCTTTAAGCTCTCCCCACGTTATACCTCTAACTAGAGCAGTAAAGTTAAAGCAGCATGACTGTCAGGATGTGAGTGCTTTATAAAGGATAGCCATTAGAGGAGATAAAGATACTCTGTATACTGTCATTTGTAGAAGCTTCCTAGGAGTGTAGTCAGCACTGCTGGGTAGAACCTGTCCCCAGGTTTGACTCCATGTCCCCACTGCCAGAGCTGCCCTGCACCCAGGCAGGCATTTGGCGTTCCCGCTGGAGGAGCTGGGCTCTCTGCAGGCTGCGGAAAGGCAGAGCCAACCTCATCCACCACGAATGCTGCTGGGTTGCAGTTGTTTGAACTCTTTTGAAGAGGCAGAGTACGTTTATACTCTGGGTTGTGTGGTTTCTGTGGTTTTTCCGTGACCACTCCATTACTGTCATCACCTATAAACCAAAAATTGCAAATGTTCGTTTTTATGGTAACAGCAAATGTTGTTTATACCTGATGACTTGCTCTATAGCCATATACAGCAAAGAATGCTATGAGAATCATTGGAATAAGATGGAGGGAAGATCTGCATTGAACTAACTTAATATCTGAGGGACAGAGAAGTAATTCTTTTGCAATTTCCAAGAGGCAGCTGTCTCCCTCTCGCCTCCTGTTTATGCCAGAGTCAGGTTCTGTTGAGAAACCTGTGTGATAGGACTCATGATCCCATTGTCTGTGTTTTATGGAGTTCAGGGGTGAAATAGATAGCATACCACATTAATGCTCAAGGAAAGGGACCTAAGAATGAAAATCATTCAGGCCAGAAGATCCAGCAGCAGATCCTGCATGAGGATAAGATTCAGTTACCTCCCTTACGTGGAATGGGCACAGGAAGGTGCAACACCAGAATTTTTAAAACAGGGTAGCAGACATGTAAACATCTTCACAAATCTCCAGTCTTTTCTAGTGGTCCTGTTATTTAAATATTTTCCCTTCCAATTCACAGCTTGGGTAACCAGAGCACTAATATTTTCCGACATGGAATTAGTTCCTAGATGCCCTAGATGTAACCAGTTCTTACTGTAGACAGTGTAGACAGGGAAGGAGATAGTTCTTGCTCCTAACTGTGTCCTGAGCAAACAAGAAAAGACAAAAGGAGACAGGGCACGACACGGTGAAATGTTCCTGTGTGACCTGGTCTGGTGATCCTGCTCTGGCAGGGGTTGGACTGGATGAGCTTTCAAGGTCCCTTCCAACTCCTGAGATTCTGTGATTCTGTGAAACGATCTTTCTGGTTGTGTACAGCAGTACAAGGTAGAAAAGTCAGGTTAACTCCCAGGCCATTGCCTCTCCAGCACTTCTAAATTGCTTTGAAAAACAAATATTCACTGCCACAATAAACTGGGATGCTGGGATGTCATACGGATGTGAGAGCAGCAGCTCAAAAAACACCAAACTTCCCATTTTGAAGCTTTGGACTCCCAGTATTGTTGGTTGTTGGTTCTTCACCTTCCTGAATCGCAGACAAGTCTTGATAAATGTGTGGATCCAACTTGAAAAGTTCTGTTTTGCTTTCTGGACAACCTTTAAGTCTGACCATGAGAAATTAATGGAAACATTGAGAAAATCTGTGAGTCATTAGTGTTGAGAACATTCCTTACCTGTCTTGAAAAGAGGGGGACAGGAGGTAACTGGCTTCAAGTGCCTCCTCCCTACTAAGGAAAATCCTCTGAAGGAAATTGCCTCCTGTATTTCTGTGATACAGATATGTAGATTTCTCTGAGCTCCGTATGGCAGGTTTGCTATTCAGTGTCAAAACAAGAGATCTTTTAGGTTGACTCATTCCAGTGTTTTATGCCAGTAGTGACTCTGGGTAATGTTAGCAAGCGGGTAGTGGTACTGGTTTGGACTGGGAGGTCCAGTGTTGGACGTGGCTCCTCAGTGTGGTGCATGGACATGACACGAATGTCCTCATTTCCTTGGGGCCACCAAGTGAAGGCTGGATTCACTGTTCTGGAACAGGAATTACCTGCTCCTGGATGCTGGGACATGAGGGTCCTCATGTTGGCGAGTGTCAGGAGGAAGGAGCCAGGCTCTTCTCTGTCATAGCCAATGCCAGGATAAGGGGCAATGGGAGCAAGCTGGAGCATAGGAGGTTCAACCTGAACATGAGGCAAAACTTCTTTACTGTGAGGGTGACAGAGCATGGCCCAGGCTGCCCAGAGAGGTTGTGGAGTCTCCTTCTCTGGAGACATTCAAAACCCACCTGGACGTGTTCCTGTGTGACCTGGTCTGGTGATCCTGCTCTGGCAGGGGTTGGACTGGATGAGCTTTCAAGGTTCCTTTCAACTCCTGATATTCTGTGATTCTGTGAGGGTGTTACAAAGAATGCTGAATTTCGGTGCTCCCCGTGCTAGGTGTGTGATGGGCCAGCCTTAGCACATAGCCCTTCTTTGTCTGTGGGGAGCGTGTGACATTTGGAAACCTGGCAGAGTGTCAGCTTTGAATGGTAGAAATCAAGACATCTCATGTAGTTTTTGCTTGAAAGAACAGGAACACACCAACATTTTAGGGAGACAAAACATACCCTAACTTCTGCCCTGCCTGGCTTGGTGGTGGTTTTTGTTACCAACACAGATGAAGACTGTGGTAGTAATTTTCACCAGGAAGGCTTTAGCAGTAGTGGCCACCCACATAAAATTGTCCATATTCCACATCCACTGGAGAAACCCAGAGTTTAAGTTCTTGCATGTTTTATTTTCACTCCTTCTGCCTACCAAGCAGATAATCTATAAATAGTGTTAGTACGGCTGCTGAGAGATACCATGAGGGTGCAGGCAATTCAGAAAAAGCAAGGAATTCCAGGGGAATAAATATTACACCTTAAAGCTTTGATTGTTGTTGGTTTCGAAGGCAATAAAATAGCCACAATTATTTATTCTCTTGCAGTGTTTCTTCATTATTATTATTATTACTATTTTGTTTGGCTAGGCAAAGGAAGAATTAAGGTTGATTTTAAGGTCCAATTTCCTTTCCCATGTCATGTTTCCAAGGTAACTCTATTGACTCCTTTTAAAGACAGGAGTTGAGAAGTCAGTGGGGTTACCTCTGTGTACCTGGGGGCAATCCCACCACACAAGCCCATCTGGTGAAGTTCCTCATGGAGGTAACAGCTCAGGGCCATGCTCTGCCATGGAGGTGGCAGTCTGTTATCAGGTTTTCAGACAAGTTGGCTTGGGTACTAGGAGAAATCAGCAGCAAAGAGCTGCCTGTGTCACTGTGTTGGGAATAATGACTCCTCCTGAGCCAACCCCACCACTGCTGTACTGCAATAAACCCAGGGAGCACTGGATGCGCTCGCCCATGGTCACAAAGATTCATCAGGGGCTGCAAATCGAATTCCTGTGCTTCAGCCAGAGCCAGTCCTCCTACCTGCCTGCTTCTCTTTTTAAAATCAAAATAAAATAGGGTGAAACGAAATGAAATTGCCAGCTGAAAACCTGTTCTGTGAAGTGGTTTATGCCACAGAGTGGTCTGGAGGCTTTTCTGACATCAGTTCATTATTTTTTTTTAAATCCATTTCATTTCACCTCCATTTGACCTCTTCCATTAGCAGCTGTAATTGTCTTTTTGTTATCTGCTAAAAAGTCATATAAGGGAGGTTATTACAGTCAAAATGCAGACTTGCCCAAGGAAAGATGGAAGAAACCTCATGAAAGTCAAGAAATGCTGAACTTTCTCTCATTTTGCTGTGCTTGACCCAAGGAGCTGGAAAACAGATTTCTGTACCTTAAAACAAACAAGATCAACAACCTGCAGCATGGATGCCAGTGATAACACAGTGGCACATATCAGGTAGCATAAGGAGAGCCAAGAGAAGGGATCACAGCTTCTTGAGACAAACAAGTGTGAGCAGTAGTGCCTTGTAGCTCCCAGTTCCCACCAGGTCCAGGTGGAGCAGGACAGGGATGTTGCTGCCCCACGCAGAGGTGGGTTCATGCCAATATGGTCATCTCCCAGCACATCGTGAATTGCCACCACCGGGCTCAGCCTCTCTTTTAGTTAAGAAAAATATCATCTAGCATCTCTCTGTTGAAAGATTGCCAAACATTACCTTAAAATGTGTGTTTTACTCGGGAGCGATTATGTGCATAAGATACACAGAAAACAGTTTCATTTTTAGTTGAAGATAAATTGATGCTAAGAATTTGCAAAACATCTTATTCCCAGAATTAAAGTAGTCCCTTTGGAGATATCTCTATACTCTCTTTTTCAGCAAGTTGGGTTGTTTTTTTTTGTTTCCTGATCTCTTTCTCTCTCTGCTCCATTCCTCCCTCCACCCACCCACACAATCCCTTCATTTTCTTCTCTGCGCCATTTCCCAACCTATTTCCCTTTGCATATTTGAAAGGAAGAAATTAGTTGGAAATCTCAAATAGCTTTCAGATCTTCAGTTCTAGACTATCAAAGAGCTTTGAGACTTATTTCTTCAAAAACTCCTCATCCCTCCCGTTGCCCTGCCAAACTCCTCAGTGCTGAAATGGCAGCAGCTCAGAACGGGTCATGCAGAAAAGCACTGGCCCCCTCTCTCAGCCTCCATCCTCAGCAGTCTTGCCTGTTCCTTGACTTTCGTTCGG